>NC_056743.1:1349962272-1350054772 GCF_019279795.1 Protopterus annectens | reverse complement strand
ATATAGATGAATCTCCCTATGTATGAACTGTGTAAACAGTTGTCTAGTATTCTTAGACTTGGTAACAGTGATAATGTGTTTTCCAGAAAATGTGAATTCATCATGCTTTAAGTTTGCACATATATTTTTTTCTGCTGTTTAATTTTACAGAGTAGAGCTAGTCAGATTTCCAGTGTTCTGTCAGAAAATAGTTCTGCCTGGCCAGCTGACTGTCTTGTGTTTTTCTGGCATTATCTGTCTGTTTAAAATTATTTATTTAAATTTCTTGTAGGGCAAGTGGATGCATTCATATATTTAATTTCACTGTGTTTGCCTAATTTTTATTAAGTAATCTGTTTTCATTATTTAATTGCAAAAAATTGTGGTTTGCAATTTTTTTATTACTATAAGCTGGAGAAATGTAGCTATAGCAAATGCCCTTTCAGAGAAAGACTGCTTAACCATAGTTACCCTTAATTAACCAAAAAAAAAAATAATAATAATCATAAAGCACTATGAAACAAAACAAAAAAGCATAACTGAGCAAAACGACTAATTTACTATATTTGAAAATGAGCACTTTCATGTCTATCAAGTGTAAGAAACTTCGTCAGAAAAAATTAAAATCAAAAGTTCTCTCTTAAAGGTATGCAGTGTCACATGATTCCCAAAACAGTTACTGATCAAGAATATCAAATGACATCAAAAATAATATCAGAGACCCAGTAAAATTACAAACTCCAAGTTGTAAGAAAGAAACATTCATTACTAAAGAATAAAGAAATTAAAATATCTACAGCTTAAAATTCATATATAGTAAAATTCATATATAGTGTAGGTTTGTTAAAAAAAATTGTATGAATAAATAAATATATATATATATATATATATATATATATATATATATTCACAAATGCTAAACACTAAATAGAATGCAGATCCTCAAACATAAATAATCAAGCAGTCAGTCTAAAATAATAAGTTCACTGAGTTATCTACGCAGTGCCTTTAATTTCAAAATCAAGCTGATAGAGCAATGCTCACTTCAGTCTGGCCAGTTACAAATATTCATATGTAACTGCCAGTAAAGTTCTTGTTTCTCCAGAATCACTAACCATGGACCTCCTCAAATGATTTTATCCCCCTTTTGTATGACAGCAAATTTAAAATAATGTCCTGGAAAGCCCTGTATATGCTTATACAGGGCATTAGTTTGTTTGTCCTTCCTGATGTCATACTCACGTTTGTATATCCTCTCTTATAATTTAAGTTCAATTTTACCAATGTAAAGCAGGGGCGACATTGGCGTAACAGACCATATACCACCCCCATCATATCACAATCAAATCTCAACAGGACATGATATTTCTCTTCAGGAAAAAGTAATCCTCACCTACTTGGATATATTTACATTGATGGCAGTGACCACATTTTCTCTTAGAGGAATTCAAGATGGCCTTATAGCCGAGTTGTTTCTCAAAGATGTTCTTAAAGGTAATACCCCTCCTATGAGCAGCCTGGGGGTGTCCCTCAGTTTTCCTCTGATCTGAGCATCCTGCCCCATTATTACCCAATTCTTTCTTCATCTTAATTTATCATGATCACTAGTAAAGGTGGTAATAAGTGTATGGGTAAAGGGACTGGAATTGCCGTGTGCTCCTGTGCAGTTCTGGTTAATGGATACCTCTAGATGATCCTCGGTTTGTAAAATAGAGATAAAGTGTCCAATTTCCTGTTTGTGTTTAACTTCTCTTATGAGGTTGTCAAGCAGGTCATTCGGGTATCCCTTCCTTAAAAATATTTTCTTAAGGTTGACTCAACTATAAAGTGGTTTGCCACTGTTTCATGGTCACTGTAATCATGAAATTGATCAATGTAGGGTGTATCTTACACATTTGTAAGCATTCCTTTATCCATGAATGTGGAATGCTGCCAGATGTTTTTTGTAATGTATCCATGTCATGCTTAAGTTCTTCCCCTTTTTACAATTCTCTATTATGGCTCTATGCTTTGTTGGATATGACTTTCTTTTGTACCATTTTGTTCTATTGCCATAACTGAGTTTTTTGTTTTTTCAAAATGACTATAAACTCTGTATCAGTTCCAGTATATAATTTGTATCTAAGCTATTGGTCAGTAGTTCTTAGGAGAATTAGCAGGGTCACGCTTAAGGAGGGGTATTGTTTAACAAGTTGTTAACCAGGTTAGTTTCTGCTCAGGATGGACATATATAAAATTCTTACTCAGTGCTAAATCTTTGGGTAAAGATGTTAATACCTTTAGCCAGAAGTGAAGTACTGCATTTAGAGCTAGGGTTTTCCATTTAGGAGCTTTTCTTAATTTTGTCTCAGTTTTTTTTTGGCTGTTACTTCTTCCCATTTCACATCCTCTACATTAGAACTACTTACTGTTTCTTTTAATTCTTCTATCCTTTCAGCATATTTTTGTACAACAGGTTCTTCATAAATACTTCTCCAAAATGTGACTATTTTTGCTTTTTTGGTGGTATTTCTATTCCTTTTACTTTGTTTTCCAGTTCTATATAAAATCTTTTTGGGTCATCAATGAATTGCTTATTTTGTTCTTTTCCTTTATGTTTATCTGCATACCTTCTACGTTTTTTTTTCTGTCTGTGCTGATATTTTTAATTTATTATTGGCAACGGTTTATGCTAAGTCTTATTTATCTGCATGCCTTCTAAGTTTTTCTGCGTGTGCTAATACTTTTTAATTCATTATTGGCAATAGTGTATGATAAATCCTGGTCTGTATTGATACTGTGTATTAGTGTGTTATTTTTACTCTTTCTAATTTTTGATGATCTGTTCTCTTTTCTATATTATTCTAACAATGCTATTTCTTGTCTTAACTGCGTTACAGTTTTCACTATTCAGTGATTCCATGGTGGCATTTTAGATGTTCCCTTTCTTTCCTTTGTTACTCTATATTTTTGCTGTAACACTTAATCCATTATTAGTTTAGCTGCACTCTAAGATATTATATTTATTTCTGTTATATCACATGAATTTCACTTAATAGTCTTGTTTACTTGTTCATCTGTTTTACCAGTCTTCTACCATTGTGGGTGTTCTGTACTTTTTTAATATATTCCTGTCATCTATCTTAATATGTCTGTCCATCTCTATTAAATCAAGCTGGTCTTCCCTTAAATTATTTTCCTCTGGACTGACAGTATCTTCATTGCTCCTGTTCCTTTGATTCTACAGAAAGTTCCAGAAAATCTTCCTGCAACACATCCTCTTCAGATGTATGCTGCTTCATCTGATACTCCTCCATATGGGGACCCATTGGCCCATCACTCCACAGCATTACCTGTGTCAGAGTTGCCACTACTGTTTCCTACTCCTTCCCTTGACTTTGTTCTGGTCTCCTACAGAAGGCTCCAGAACATCATCATGTGGCAAATCATCTTCAGATGCCTCCTGCTCCATCTGCTGCTTCTTAATCTGGTGACCCGTTACTTTATCACATTGAGACATTGCTTGTATTGGATTCCCCACACTAAATCCTTCACTTTGCAGATAAATAACTTCAGTTTTTATTTGTTTAACTTCTACATTTCTAATCCTCATTTCTACAGTTCCCTTTTGTTTTCTTATTTTTTATATTGTGAAATTTTCCATAACCAGGTGCCTTTGTCTGTATTTCTCCTCGAATATCTTTGGAGTTGCTTTTTAGTATTGATCAGTTTGCCTTTCTTCTTCGCATAGATATTGCATCATACCAGATTTCATTTTCTTTCCCATGTCCATGTTTCTTTTTTAAACCTTTTAAACATTTCTGGGTTTTGCTCTTTATATGTTCTGTATGGTTGTTGTTATTCTCCTTTAGGACCACCATCCAAAATCCTACTCTCTATTTGTTGAACTCCCCCGTTTCATCATCATCTCTTTCAACTTGGATTTATATATAACCTTTTACTGGTGTTAATTGCATAGCTCTAAAATATCCATTCAACTGAGGTAATCCTAAACAACCTTGCTCTAAGGGGAGGATCAGTGTATCTCACTTAACACTTGTTCTCTTCCCTTCCCAAATACATTCCTTCACCTCTTTTAATTATCACTCACAACATTTCCTGTGGCTGATAAAATATGCTTGACTTGTATATAAAACTAAAGGGACTAAAAAATTTTCACTGCTTGTATCTTACTATCCATATCCATAATCGTGTCTCAGTTTTTGTATTATCTTTTGTGTTGTCTCTTCCCATTAGATGCCATAACAGAATCTTTTTTAATCCACACATCTAAATATTTCAGCTTATTGTGACCACACAAATATATGTATTGCTGAACCATTTCATTTATGGGTACATAGTTTATCACTATAGCATTTGGTTTATCATCATTAATTTTTATATCCAGAAAAGTCTTGAAACTGTCTCAGAATGTTCCACAATACTGAAGTGTCCCTTTCTGGATTTATCTGTAAGTAATGCTAACGTTTCTTGATTACCATCCCAGTAACATCCTTGAATTTGTGAGCCCCTTATTTTCCCTGCCATTGGCTCTAAATATAAAGCAGATTGCATCTAAAAATAAGATACCCCTGCCTAGTTCCTCTGTTCAAACACAGCTTGTCAGAAAGGTATAATCCCACATTAATTCTTGCCTCTGACTGATCATACATTTTCCAAATTAACCCTGTTTTTCTGTCAAGGAAGGCAAAGGCTTCGATCACCCTCCTCATAAAATCCCAGCTGATTGTATTGAATGCCTTTTGAGCATCAAGACCCACCCATAATAGCTGTATTTTCTTACATTCTGCTTCTCTCCGGATCATCATTCTTCTATTAATGTAAAATATTTACCCCCACTCCACAAAACCATAGTGATCCATATCTATCAAATGCGGCAATACATGTGCCTTTCTCTTAGCTAGTAGTATAGGTGAGTCTTTACCTTCTTTGGGTAATGCAACCACCACAGCTTTCTTCTAAGATGCTGGTGCTTCTCCTCCTTTTAAAATATTCTTATCGTTTTCTTCTCTCCTAAACTCTGTGCTTCCACAGGAATGTGATCTTTTCCTGCAAACTTCACTGTTAATTGATTGTACATCACTTTTTTTTATCTCAGCTCTTGCAATGGGATCATAGGAGGTTATTAAGCTAATAGCCTTAGAGCCTTTTTAAGCCTAGCAATTCATGTCACAATTTTCCCAATTATTCCAAGGGCTAGAATAGCTTTGGTGTATGCCTGTGCCTTAGGGGATCTGCAAACTGCCTCTGTCTATAAGGACCATAAACAACAATCTGAGGTAAATCTGAGATTCCCCATCCATTGATCTATGGCCTTATATATAATACTAGTGAAACGTACGAGTCTGCAATCCCCTCATTCTGTTAATGGTGCACCTATGAGTATAGGGATAACTGTTGCAGCCCTCAATTCATTAGAGACAAAGTCTATATGGATGCTGTGGTTGAACAGAGACAGGTCATATTCAAGATATTTAGGAGGTATTCTGGGATATTACTGGTACCCATTTATGCAGTGTTTTTAGCACTGGAAAGCGCAGTGAAGACCTGTCATTTAGAGAAATGGTACAGGGTATTTCCTGGGGGGGACTGGGAGTGATGGGGGTGAAACTGCAGTTAATATATCAGCCAGAAAATTTGCTATATCCCCTATTTGGTATAGGAAGTTCCATTTACTATTAGTTTAGTACACTGTTGGGTGTATAAGTAATCTTATAAGTAAGCACTAATAAACTAAAGCACTACACCCTCTTATACTCCCTTTAAGTACTTGGCTCCCTATTGGTCCTTTTTGATCAGTCAAAAAGTAGTTCCTTATACTATTCTGGCATGTCCAAAAGTCAGTTTCGGGTTTACTCTCCAGTCCAGCTGGTGAATCTGGGAATCTTGAGGCAATGTTACAACTACCTTATGTACACAGACCACCCTCTCCTCCTCCCAACAAGCTCAAATATATGTGAGAGATGCAACTATATAGCCAAACTGGAGGGTGAGCTCTCTCAACCCAGTATTGGCGCAGTCAGTCAGGAGGAGAAGGTAACCACACACACTACAAATCCAGTCTCACATAGACCTATTGCAGCAGCAAACCAAACACATAAACACACAAAAACATACTCGGAGGCTCTAAATAAAAATATGCCCAAGCAGCAGAGACCTCCAAAGCAGACATCCAAGCAACCGCTACCCCACAACAATACCCACGTATCACGTAGTTCACAAAGTCAGTGTGCCACACAGTCACAGCCCTTAAGGCTAAACAACACACCTAATACACTTGTAATAGGTGACTCTATTGTCAGACACATTGATGTCCCACTCACCAGGCTAAACAAGGAGAAGGTCACTGTAAGCTGCCTGTCGGGTGCCAGGATCCGCCACATAACACAAGCACTCAGGTCACTCCAAAGCAAGTACAAATATGACTCCGTCATTGTCCATGCTGGTGTGAATGACCTAAGACGTACCTCCCTGGACTACATGAAAAGAGACATAGAGAAGCTCTCTGATCATATAGTCCAGGCCGGTATGACCATGACCTTGAGTAGCATCTTACCCTCACCAAGAATGATGCCACAGTATAAAGACAAAATGATCAATTTTAACAATTGGCTAAAGTATTGCTGTCATTCAAAGGGGATCCAGTGTCTGTCAGCCTGGGATGACATGCTCGACAAGCCACGTTGCTTCGCTAGGAACGGCTTGCACCTGTCACCCCTGGGCTTTTGAATATTGGCGAAGGCTCTTGCTGCCCCAATACTGCCTTTTTTTAGGCAAGGCTCAAAAGACAAACCTGCCTCCATAAACAACAATAATAAACAAAAGCTGAGGGTAATGCTGCTCAACGCCAGAAGTCTAAACCTCAAAATGCACGCACTCAAGGATCTCCTTAGTATGGAAGAAATCGACGTATGTGCAGTGACAGAAACCTGGTTCAAGGCTCCAGAGAGCACCCCAGCACTACCAGGCTATAACTCCTACCATACCTTTAGGTCCCAAAACCAGGACTGGAACACAAAAGGAGGGGGTGTGTCCATATTCATCAAGAACACCCACACCTCCAGGTTAGTAGCACAGCACGCCGAATCTGAAAACATCCAAGTGCAATTGACAGCGGGTAAATTGACTGTTCAATTTATAGCTTGCTACAGATCTCCCACCTTGTCTCAGGACCCTCATGCAGCATTCCTGAGAACATTAGAAAGTATGAAGATTCTACCCAACACCATGCTACTGGGTGACTTCTACTATCCAAACATTGACTGGGAAAACTACTCAAGCTCAAACGCCCTAGCCCAATGCTTCCTTGAGTTTATAAACTCAAATGCCCTTGAACAGCTGGTCACCACTCCCACAAGAGGTGACAACATACTGGACCTGGTCATCACCAAGATGGGGAACCTATGCTCCACACCTGAGGTAAACTCGTCATTGGTAAGATCAGATCACAAACTAATCACACTGGACATCCACATCCCCCCCCCAGTCAAGGAAATCAAGGTAAAAAACTTCTCTAAAGCCAACTTCACACTCCTCAAGACTGAGTTGGGAAGTTTCAAAGCTCCCAATCAAATGGAAAATGATGACACATCGGCAGAATCCTTTACAAGTGCATTCTTATGAACACCTTCAAGAATGCATGGACTGAGCTATCTCAAGTAAAACCAAGACCAACTCCTCAAAAAAGAGGAAGCCAGTCTGGTGGACCCCAGCCATAAAAAAACTTTACAACAGAAGGAGGAAACTCCTGCAAGATAGAACAAAATTCCAAAATAAGAAGGCATCTCTGATTAACATCAGTAAAAAACTGCGCTCCCTCATTAAATCATCCAAGGCCAACTTTGAAAGAAAAATAGCCAATGACTCTAAGGATAACCACAAGGCCTTTTTTAACTATGTCAAGAGTCTAGGGGCAAACTCTCAGATATGCTCTGAGCTAGTGCATAATGGCCATAAATACACTGAACCAACCGACATTGCCAACATCCTGGCTGACAAGTTCAGTGCAAACGGCTAGGACCCATCCCAGAAGAATGTCCCAGATATCTCAGACACACAAGTAAAGACAGCCCTTGCAAAGGCCAAAAATACAGCATCAATGGGACCAGATGCTATCCCAGGTTGTGTCTTACACGAGCTTCAAAATGAACTAACCCCCTATCTCAAATCACTATTCCAACTCAGCCTGTCTACAGGCTATGTACCCAAAGAATGGCGTACAGCAACAGTCGTACCACTCCACAAAGGTGGTGCCACAACTGACCCTGGGAACTATCGCCCTATAAGCTTGACTAGCTTGGTCTGCAAAGCCATGGAATGCATTATCATGGAGCTCATTAACAGGGACATTGGGAACCTCCAGACACTGGACCCCACCCAGTTCGGCTTTGTTAAAGGCAGATCTTGCCTCCTGAACTTGGTTGACTTCTTCGAAACAGTCACCAAGGCCATAGATGAAGGGAAGGTGGTCCACACAGCATATCTGGACCTCGCTAAGGCATTCGACACCATCCCACACTCAGGAATCATAGACAAACTCACCAGCTTAAATATCAACCCCCATGTCACAAGATGGGTTGCCAGTTATCTCTCAGACAGAACCCACACGGTAAGAGTGGCAGATGCCATGTCTGACTCTAAACCAGTCACAAGTGGAGTCCCACAGGGCTCAGTCCTGGGACCCCTCCTGTTCGGTATATATTTCTACGAAGTACAAGCAAAGGCGGAGGGACTGTGGCTAACTAAGTTCGCAGATGACTGTAAATTGGGTGCAATAATTGACTCTCCAGCTGACACAGACATCCTGCAAAAGGGTCTCACAGAGACAAACACCTGGTGTCAAAGTCACTGCCTCAAGCTAAATGCCAAAAAATGCATAGTAATCCCATTTGGGAAAAACAAAGTATCTACAAACTACCACATAGATGGGAATCCACTAAGTACAGAAGAAGTAATTAGGGACCTGGGTACCCAAGTAGATAGCATGCTCTCATTTGATAACCACATAGCCAAAATGGTCAGGAAATCCTTCTATGTGGCACACCTGATCACAAAGGGTTTCTCATCCAGATCCAAGGAGGTGATTGTGCCCCTTTACTCCTCACTCATTAGGTCCATAATAGAGTAAAATGTCCCATTTGGGATGTACCTCACTAGACACCTGCAACAACTAGAAAGACCACAGAAGTACCTCACTAAGAGGATTAAGGGCCTTAAACAATTACCCCATGAAGCACAACTAAAAAAGCTCCAGTTCTTCTCAGTTGCTTACTGTCTGCTCAGAGGTGACCTGTGCCTGACCTATAGGGCCATGTCAAACCCTGAACTAATGGACATGCTTCACCTCAAAAAAACGAGATCCCTCAGAACTACTCGTTCTAGCGACTTGAACCTATGTACAACAATAAACAGGACATGCTGGAGGGATAGATTCCTGTCCCAGCGACTCCCCTCACTCTGGAATAGAATCCCAATCCATATTCGACAGAGCTCCTCTCTGACCCTCTTCAAGAGAAATCTTGATGAGTGGATGAGTAATCGTAAGTTCTACCCTGGGATCACTTCAGGAGCCCTGTTGACAGAGGCCCAGGTTACTAATCTAATGGGGAGGCGAAAGCCATCACTCTGTGGCTAGGCTTATAAATGCCCATGGGCAGATAGCCTAGTACTTACCTATGAACCTATGAACCTATGATAAGAGATTATGTAGATAGGAATCTAATCAGTACATTGTAAAAGTGCAATATATATATATATATATATATATATATATATATATATACACATACACACACGAGTGTGTGTGTGTATCTATATATATATATATATATATATATCTATACACACACACACACACACACACACACACACACACACACACACACACACACACACACACACACACACACACACACACATACACACACACACACATATATATATATATATATATATATATATATATATATATATATATATATATATATATATATATATATATATATATATATGTATATATATATATGGTTTACCTTTACATGTGCGTTATGCACATGTGTGAAATACAAAAGCCCAAAAGGACTTTTTCAAGTTTTTGGAAGGCCGAAAACAAAATGCATCGAATGTGCAATGAGCAGATGCACAGTAACATTCGCTCATTGCAGATTCGGCATTTTTGATGCGAAGTGCACTATAGTAGGGATCAGGAAGTGAACCCTTTCCCCTCTGTAGTGCGACCGCAGAGTTAGAATAATAAAGTAGGGGGGTGTGAGGGGCACAGCCCCCACATGGGTGGTAAAGGGGGCCGCAGCTTTGTCTTTTGAATTGAAGTTAGAAAATCAGTGAATCTGGTTTTTGATTTGCTGATTTTCGAATTTCGGTGCAGATCAGACTGACGATTTTCGTCATTCCGGTTCGCACAAAGGGCCATTCGGTAGGCTGATTTTCAACCTTTCAAAGGTAAACCGTATATATATATATATATATATATATATATATATATATATATATATGTGTGTGTGTGTGTGTGTGTGTGTGTGTGTGTGTATATATATATATATATATATATATATATATATATATATATATGTATATGTGTATATATATATATATAGGTTCATAGGTTCATAGGTTCATAGATTAGTACTAAGCTAACTGCCCTTGCGAGCCATTTTAAGCCTAGCCAATTATTCCTTGTGAGACTCAAACCTTGCACCTTGTGCTTGTAAGGCAAGCACCTTAACAATTAGGCCACCCTCCCAACCCTATATATATATATAAGACTCAGATCGTGCAGCTATTTACAATTCATTCACTATTGTGACTGATACCACAAGACTAAAGTTCCCACATTAAGTAAAATGCAACCAGAAAAAATGCAGTCGAAAAATAATAAATAAAGTTCAGATCCTGCAACAATTCACAATGCTCTCACTGTTGTGAATGACTAGACTAAGGTCTCCAGACCAAGTAAAGTGCAAGCAGAAAAAATGAAGTAGAAATATAAAAAATGGTGCTTAGATCCTGCAGCACTTCACAATTCTCTCACTATTTTGAGTGATACTGCAAGACTATAGTCCCAGACTAAGTACAATACAAGCAGAAAAATGCAGTAGAAATGCAATAACTGTGGCTCAGATCCTGTAGCAATTCACAATTCTCTCTCACTATTGTGATTTACACTACAAGACTAAGATCTACAAGACCAAGTAAAATACAAGCAGTAAATAAGCAGTAGAAGTGAAATAAATGAGGCTCAGATCTTGCAGGAACTCACAATTTTCCCAATACTGTGAGTGATACTTACAAGACTAAGGTTTCAGAGCAATATATAAATGAAAACAGTTGCCTTTTAGTCAAAACAATGAAAAATGCATAAAAGAACAAAGCACACCAGATTAACACTCTGAATATTGAAGTGTATACTAGTTGAAATGGAATGATATGAAACAGAAGCTAACTCAAGCTTTTAGAGTTTAATGGGAGTGCCTTCTCAGTTTGGGCTATCAGTGTCCAGTAGAAATAGCACTGGCAGGGGCTTGCAGGCTCCAATATACAGTAGGGGCAGGCTGCTAAAAAACACCAAGTTTAAATGCACAAAAAGAATTGGATGTGTGGGTGGGAAAAAAATCCACAAATCAGTGCAGTCAAGCAGCAGTTTTAAACTGAAGTCTTAAATGTTATTAGTTGAGCCTTCTCTTCCTCTAACCTTGACATAAATAAATATTTCATAAATGTTTCCATTTCTGCCTTTTTTTGGTTGCCACATTCCTCTAATGTATACAAATTTTCATATATTTTCTGAAACATTTCTAATACCTCTGTAGGATCTCTAGTTATTTTTCTTGTCATAATTCCCTGTGTTTAGCAACAACCCCTTTCTACTTTCTGTTGCCTAAGATGTTCTGCTAAAACTTTTTGTGTTCTGGAGTTATCAAAAAATAGTTGCTTAGTAGCAATGCTTCTAAATGCATGCATTTTATGTAAATGCCCTTATTTTCCCTTTAGCGTGCTGCAGTTTCTCCTCTTGTTGTTCTGTGCGATTCCTCTTATTCTGTAATACTTTGACCTTTGTCAGCCTCTCTAAATAATTCCTATTACTTCTTTCCAATATATCTTTCTTTTTTATTTCTACCTTATTTTAAACTCCATTTATATTTTTATCCCACTCACTAGCAATCACTTGTAAATACATTTTTATCTCACCTGATAACTCTCAATTTACACTAAACATTCCTTAAAGCTCTCTCTTTTTAACATGTAGGTAAGAAAGTGCCATTGTCTCAGTTTTACTTCATTACCCTGCATCTTTATCTCAGTTTTTACTTGTGCTTGATCTGAAAGTTAATGGACGTGTCTCAAAGTTTTCAATTAAATATACATGCTCCTGCAAAAATAATTGATATCCAGTCTAGCTCAGTTATAACATCTGTAGAAAATAGTAAGCAAATTCTGTCTAAGTTCCTTCTACTGAATCCACATCTTCCATACCAAGTATTCTCATATATTTCTTCAGAAATCTACACTATTTTATTATATTTTACATTCTAGGTCCCATGATGCATCCTCACTAATGTAGATCATGTTCCTGTCCCCACTCAGACATAATATTCTCTGCTGAGAGCTAATTATTTCAAGCAACATTTTTTAAGCTCCAGAAATCCTTTCTTTGTCAAATTTGCATGCTTATTCCTATTGAAATGTGCCTTCTGCAGCATTGCTGTTTGCACCATAAAGTTCTTATAATTCAACAGTCTCTTTCCTTTTCATATATACCTGTAAGGCAATTTACATTCCATGATAATATGGACAGAATAGCAATTATGATAGAAAGTTTTCATTTTAACCTATTATACATAAAAGCTATTATGAATGAGTATTGCCAACTTTAAGCTTATATGCACATACAAATGTTTGGTAGGCTGATCTTTTATGCAGTCGCTTCTTCTCATTTCCACTTGAACCTATGTCATATTTTCAGTACTTTTTCAGTTAATGGAAATACTCAAACAAAAAACATAATACATTCTCAGAACCCTCATCCCCTTTTAACTTAGAACAAATACACAAAACTTTGTACATTTACAACAAATTACTTTTACCCCTCCAGATAACAGCAGTTTCCTAAATCTGACAGCTGCACCCACAGGGATTAACTATTCTAAAATTATGGTTGCCCATGTTAAAGAACATGTTACAGACTATGTTCCCACTTACACTGATTGATGTCTGATCTTTTTCTTGTTCTGTTCCATTCCCAGATGTGAAAAACAGCTTGAATGCTTTCAGTAAACAGTATTGTTTAGCCCTAAAAAAGTGATTTGGCTACCTTTAAATAAATAAAATAAAATTGTGCAGTATTCTTTTAAATGCATTAAAGTTTTAAGGCTGCTGGCAAAGCTATTAGCCTTTTACTTTATTTTTCACTGAACTACTTGCCGCTATACCTTTTAAATGTTACATTTCTTTCAGCAAAGAATGCGCAGAACTCTCAAGATTTCCAGCAATGAGAGAAAAACAGCCATCAACTTTGCAGATGCATGAAAGAATCATTGTAAATTCAACTTAGAACACAATGTATTGACTTCCCTATGCCAACTGCATGCACCTGCAGACTTTCTGTTTCCCACTCTGAGCATTTGCTAATGAAAAAAAAAAAAAGCCAATAACTTTCCATATGCATGAAACTTACATTTTCCAAATCATTCTTTGTTTTGTCTTATTTTCAAGCCTATTTTCTTTAAAACCAAATGAATTAATCTAGACACCCACTCCTGTAAAAACAAGGGAATTATTATCTTAATTCCTCATATAATATGATCAATTCACTTTTAAAACCAACCCCCACCCCAGCAGCCCATAACAACACTATATTAACGTTACGCCTATATACCTTAAAACTAGAAAAAGTATGTGCTTACTTTAATAGCTAAAACACATACAGTAGCCACTAATAAGACATCACATCTCATACATAAAATCCCTCTGATTGCACACTATACAAAACTACTTTACAATACATACAATTTACATCATATTTTTAAACATATATTCATTTAAAAAAGAAAAAAAAAAAAAAGAAAACCACAAGTGATAATGGAGCACTATATCACACAAAATGAACTTTAATCCACTGGTTTAGCACTTTCAGCCAAGAATTAGGCCTTCATCAGAACAAAGTGTTACAAAACAGTCTCATTTTTATACCATCACCAATACACATCACACCAATCAAATCTAATTTATTAAACTTAATGTAAAAACTGTTTAAAATGTGTTTAAATAAAAATGTGTTTTAAATAAAGCATACATTTCTAACAAACATATAAACTATTTACATTTGTTGTAATAAGCTATTCTTTTCAACACAGCTTTATAGTTGACACCATTGTTAAGCCCTGGTGCCCTGCATGCATCTAATAAAACCTGCCATTTAAACTCTCTAAAATCTAGTTCCCCATCTCTGTCTCCATTAAAGCCCAATGGAACATGATCTATAACTGTAAAAAGAAACTTAACACTGTTATTGCTACTCACACAGTTTAAAGTGTGCTTGTAAAGAGCATTATCTAAATTTTTCTTTTTGATGGCATAATAGTGTTCATACATTCTGTTTTTAAGTTGCCTATTGTTTTTTGGTTTTCCCAATATAGAACGAAGAACAGCTGGAGCATTTTGCCATGTATACCACAAATGTAGATTTACAATTAAAAATGCCTGGAACGTGCCACATCTTGCTCTGAGTTGAAACATTAAAATCTGCTCCCTCTGAAATGTATTTACAAAAATTGCAACTTTTACATTTAAAAGTACCTATGTTGCCTTGAGGCTTTTTTCTTTGTCCACTTTCTAACATTTCTTTGAAATTCCTTCCTCTTGTGTTAAACATGGGGGCTTCTTCTACTACCATCTGAAGATCACTATTTGAAACTAATATTCTCCAGTTGTTGGACACTATGTTTTTAATTTCTTTACTGTTTAAGGTAAAGGTTAACAACATGGTCGTTACCCAATCCTTCTTGTTTCATCTGTTTCTACTAAGCCCCTCCCTTTCACTTGTACTAATAATGTCTTGGACTCTTTTAGAAGGGTACCCTCTGTTTTTAAATCTAGAATACAATTCCTGCACTAACAAATCTAACTGTGCTTCATTGCTTGTAAGTCTCTTAAGCCTTGCTAACTGCCCCTTTATAATGTTATATTTCACATAAGTGGGATGCATACTAGAGTAACTCAAAAGACCATTGCTTGCCACATTCTTATAACTGATGCAGGACCCAAAAAAATCTTTACCTTCCTCTTTAATAACTTCTAAATCTAAGAAACATGTCTTACAATGATCCCAGCTACCAGTAAAATGTAAAAAAGAGGTGCTATTGTTCATGTCTACAATGAACTGCAAGAGCGCAGTTTGTGTGCCTCTCCAAATAAAAAACAAATAGTCAATAGGTTCATAGGTTCATAGGTTCATACTAGGCTATCTACCCTGGAGCAATTATAAGCCTAGCCCGATTCTGTATGGCTTACGCCACCCCTTGATTTGAGTATACTGAGCCCTTTTTAAGGTTTAGTTTACTGTGCCTCTGTCTAATAGTGACACGGGAGTAATCCCTGGGACAAACCTACGATCCCCCATCCACCTATCGAGATTCTTCTTGAAGAGATTCAGTGAGGTGCTCTGCCTCACATGAACTGGAATTCTATTCCAGAGCGAAGGGAGCCTCTGAGTTATGAACCTGTCCCTCCAGCAAGTTCTATTTATTTCTGTGCTGAGGTTCAAGTCCCTCGAGTATGTGGCTCTAAGGGATTTAGATTTACTGAGGTGGAGCATGTCCATTCATTCTGGATTTGACATAGCTTTTTATGTCAGGCATAGATCGCCTCGAAGTAGGCGTTATGCAACTGAGTAGAGCTGGAGTTTTTTTAACCGAGCAGCATATGGCATCTGTTTGAGACCCTTGATCCTCTTGGTGAGATACTTTTGGGGTCTTTCTAATTGCTGCAGGTGTCGGGTAAGGTACATCCCAAAAGGGGCATTGTATTCTATGATGGGCCTGATGAGGGATGAATAAAGGGGCACGATTACCTCTCTTGATCTAGATGTGAAACCCTTCGTGATGAGGTGGGCTATGTAGAAGGTCTTTCTAACCACTTTGGCAATGTGGTTTTCAAAGGAGAGATTGCTATCAACTTGGGTCCCCAGGTCCCTAATAACTTTCTCTGTACTTAATGGGTTTCCGCCTATGTGGTAATTTGTGGGCACATTGTTTTTGCCAAAGCGTATGACTATACATTTTTTGGCATTTAGCTTTAAACCATGGTGCTGGCACCAGTTATCTGTCTCTGTGAGACTTTTTGAAGGATGTTTGTGTCAGCTGGAGAGTCAATTATGGCGCCCAGTTTGCAGTCATCTGCGAACTTGGTGAGCCATAGTCCTCCCACGTTTGCCTGTACCTCGGAAAAGTATATACTGAACAAGAGTGGTCCCAGGACAGAACCCTGTGGGACACCACTTGTGACCGGTTTCGAGTCTGACATGGCTCCAGCAACTCTCATTCTGTGGGTTCTGTCTTTGAGCCAGTTTGCGACCCATCTTGTGACATAAGGGTTTATATTTAAGCTGGATAGCTTATCTATGATGCCCGAGTGGAGTATTGTGTCAAATGCCTTTGCAAGGTCCAGATAGGCTGTGTGGACTACCTTCCCTTCATCTATGGCTTTGGTGACTGTTTCGAAGAAGTCAACCAGGTTCAAAAGGCAGGATCTGCCCTTGACAAAGCCAAACTGGGTAGGATCTAGTGTCTGTAGGTCCCCAATGTCTTTGTTTATGAGCTCCATGATGATCCTCTCCATAGCCTTGCAGACTAAGCTAGTCAGGCTTATGGGGCAATAGTTTCCAGAGTCCGTAGAGGCTCCACCTTTGTGGAGTGGGACCACTGTTGCTGTACGCCATTCTGTGGGCACATATCCTGTAGTGAGGCTGAGATTGTATAGCTGTTTTATTTGAGGGATTAGTTCCTCTTGGAGTTCATGTAGGACGCAACCTGGGACGCCATCTGGTCCCATGGAAGCAGTGTTTTTTGCTTTGGAGAGGGCAGCCTTCACCTGAGCATCAGAGATGTTTGGGAGGCAGCCCTCTGCCAGAATAGATACTTGCTCTTTTGGGGGGGAGGGGGTGGAGAAGTTTGCACTGAACCTGTCTGCCATGATATTGGCGATGTCTGTGGGTTCAGTGTATTTTTTGTCATTTAGAATCAACTCAGAACAAGTCTGGGAGTTGCATCCCAGGTTCCTAACATAACTGAAAAAAGCCTTATGATTGTCTTTGGTGTCCTGTGCAATTTTTCTCTCAAAGCTGGCCTTGGAGGATTTTATGAGGGATCGTAATTTTTTGCTAGTACTGATCAGAGATGCCTTCCCTATTAGGGATTTTGCTCTATCATGTAGTAGCTTCCTTCTTCTGTTGTACAGTTTATTTATGGCAGGGGTCCACCAGACTGGACGCCTGCCTTTGGATGATTGGGTCTTGGTTTTGTTTGGGATAGCATGATCCATGCATTCCTGGAGATGTCCGTAGAATGCGTTTATATAGGATTCTGCAGTTTGGGTCGTAGTTTCCACTGGCCCTAGGGCCTTGAAGGATTCCACTTTGGTTTTGAGAAGTGAGAAGTTCGCTTTTGAGAAGTTTTTCACTGAGGTTTTCTGGGCTGGAGGTGGGGTCAGGATGTGGACATCCAGTGAAATTAATTTATGGTCTGATCTTACCAATGAGGGATATACTTCTGGTGTGGAGCATAGAGTCCCCATGTTGGTAATGATCAGGTCTAGTATGTTGTCCCCTCTTGTGGGAGTGGTGACTAGTTGTTCCATAGCATTTGAGTTTATAATTTCCAGGAACCTATGGGCTAAGGTGCTGGGGCTTGAGTACTGCTCCCAGTCAATGTTTGGGTAGTTGAAGTCACCCAATATAATGGTGTTCGGAGAGATCTTCATGTTCTCCAATATTTTCAGGAAAGCCGAGTGGGATTCCTGACTTTGAGAGGGTGGTCTGTAGGATGCTATAAACTGAAAAGCAGTCTTGCCCACTGTTAGTTGCACATGGGTGGTCTCCGATACTTCGTCTAATGCCACTAACCTGGAGGTGTGGATATCCTTGATAAATATGGAAATTCCCCCTCCTTTTGTGGTTCGGTCGGGGTTTTGGGGCCGAAAAGCATGATATGAGTTATAGCCTGGTAGTGCTGGGGTGCTCTCTGGAGCCTTGAACCAGGTTTCTGTCACTGCACAGATATCGATGTTCTCCATACTGAGGAGAGCTTCGAGTGCGTGCATCTTGAGGGTAAGACTTCTGGCGTTAAGCAGCATTACCCTTAGTTTCTTGTTCCTTGTGCTGTCTATGGGGGTGGGTTTGACTTTTGAGCCTTGCCTAAAAAAGGCACTATGGAGGTGGCAAGAGCCTTTGCCAATATCTGAAAGCCCAGTGGTGACAGGTGCAAGCCGTCCCTAGTGAAGCAATGTGGCTTGTCGAGCATGTCATCCCAGGCTGACAGACACTGGATCCCCTTTGAATGACACCAAAATTTTAGCCAATTGTTAAAATCAATCATTTTGTCTTTGTACTGTGGCATCATTCTAGGTGAGGGTAAGATGCTGCTCAAGGTCAGGGTCATACCAGCCTGGGCTACATGATCAGAGTGCTCCTCTATGTCTCTTTTCATGTAGTCCAGGGAGGTACATCTCAGGTCATTCACACTAGCATGTACAATGACTGAGTCATATTTGTATTTGCTTTGGAGTGACCTGAGTGCTTGCGTTATGTGGCGGATCCTAGCACCCGACAGGCAGCTCACCATGACCTTCTCTTTATTCAGCCTGGTGAGCGGGACGTCAGTGTGTTTGACAATAGAGTCACCTATTACAAGAGTATCAGGTGTGTTATTCAGCCTTAAGGGCTGTGGCTGCTTGGTACACTGACTTTGTGGGCTATGTGTTGTGCGTGTTTTGTTTTGAGGTAGCGTTTGCTTGGATGTCTGCTTTGGAGGTCTCTGTTGCTTAGGTAGATTTTTATTTAGAGCCTCTGAGTATGTTTTTGTGTATTTATGTGTTTGGTTCGCTAATGTGGTGGGACTATGTGATACTGGAATTGTGTTGTGTGAGGTTACCTTCTCCTCCTGACTGGTTACACCAGTTTTGAGATGAGAGAGCTCAGCCTTCAGTTTGGCTAAATAGTTGCATCTCTCACATATATTTGAACCTGTTTGGAGGAGGAGAGGGTTGTCCATGTACATGAGACAGTTGTAACATTGCCTCAAAATTCCCAGATTCACCAGCTGGACTGGAGAGGAAACCACTGACTGACCTTTGGACATGCTAGAGTAATATAGGGAAACTGAATTTAAGACGGACCAATAGAGGACAGGGTAATCATAGAGAGTATAAGAGTAAGTAGTGCTTATGGTTTAATAGTGCTAACTTGTAGGATTACTTAATTGGACCAGTGAAGTGCCTTAGAATGAGAATATGGTGTTTAAATTGAGAGATAGAGCAGTTCTAAGGGGAAAAAGTGAAGAGCAGACTTTGTGGAGCCAGGAATAGTTTAAACCCAATTTGGCGGCGCTGCCCGCTGTTGCGCTATGCACAAAAACACGCAAAACCGTGCAAAAGAGGGTTTTAAGAGAGGAAGATGAAGGAGTTTGGAATTGACCCAAAATGGCCAATAAAACTACAGTTTCAAGTCAGTAACCACTCCCACAGGGGCAGGCAGGCTGCTCAATGTTTTTCACTGCCACTGATCAAGAGAGACTTCCCTTTAGCCCAAGCAAAAAATGGCCTCCAAGAAACTTACAAACAGTTCAAGAACAGCAAGCCTGTAACTGAACTTTTTTAAATCTTAGAAAAGTGGGAAAAAAGCAAGATTATTTTTTTGTTTTTTTGTTTTTTTCAGAGATAGCAGAGGTTCACAAGTATCAACAAGTTATAACAGTGCAGTAAATGACCCCACACAAGAGTGCTAGGCCAAAATCAGATAAAATGCAATTAACATGCAATGCAAATAACAATGCAAATAACTCACAATTTTTTGTCTGTTGGTAAACTTGGACATAATGTTGTTTTCCCAGTAAGCCAGAAATAAGTTGGCATAATTGAGAGCCATCCTGGCACCCATCGCCACCCCCTTCATTTGCAAAAAATGTTTGTTGTCAAACATGAAGTAATTGTATGAAAGAATATTATCCATACATTCCAACATGAACCTGCACTCTTCTAATTCATATTCTCCACTGTTGATTAACAAATTCCCAACCCACTCTAACCCCACATCATGAGGAATGCAGGTGTATAAAGATGCCACATCAACTGTCACCAGCAAATCACCAGCTTCAGCCTTAATTTTATTGATTTTACTTAAAAAATCAAAAGAATCCCTAATAAAGGAGTCTGTCTTCTGCAGTATCTCAAGCAAAGTTCTATCTATAAACTTGTAACATGGCTCTAACTTCAATGCTGGTGAAGAAACTATGGGCCTATAAGGGGGACAGTGCTCATCTTGGGCTGAAAGCGCTAAACCAGTGGATTAAAGTTCATTTTGTGTGATATAGTGCTCCATTATCACTTGTGGTTTTCTTTTTATTTTACCAAAGTTACACAAAGTGTGAGACAAGTCTGCAGTTTTCTTTGAATATATTCATTTTACTTATAGTTACTTCTTCATCCCTGTCATTGTGTTTCTAAATGTTAATGACATAAAGGTAAGATAAGATAAGATTTCTTTATTGTCATTGCACAAATACAAAGAAATTTATAGCAATCCTCCTAAGGTGCATTCACATATAATGAACATGAATAAATAAAAGAATACAATACAATGCAATATAATGCAATGTAGTAAACAACTACGTTATTGCACTTGGGTATATTGCACATGAAATGAATAAAGTAAGGTGCACAGGAATATACACATATGCTATATAGTGCAAATGGCTATTTTCTGTACTCAGTTTAAATATTTTGCATTGTTCAGTTCACATATGGCCCTGGGATAGAAACTGTTCTTAAGTCTGTTTGTCTGAGATGGAATGGACCTGAACCATATGCCAGAAGCCAGCAGTTCAAACAGGTGATGTCCAGGGTGAGAAGGGTCTTTCAGGATGTTGGTTGTTCTGCTGAGACAACAAGAGGTAAAGATTTCCTCCAAGGAGGGCAGTGATTTTCAGGGCAGAGTTAATGATCCTTTGAAGAGCCTTCCTGTCTGCTGCCAAGCTATTGGCATACCACATGGAATAAAACAGCAGTAAAAAGACACCAGTAGCTTCTTCTGTAGGTTGTTTTTCCAGAGGATCCTGATGAAGTGGAGTCTCTGCTGTGCCTTCTTGACTGCCTGCATGGTGTTTATGGACCAACAGAGATCTTCTGCCACATATACACCTAGAAACTTGAAGGCAGGAACCCTTTCGACACAGTCTCCATTGACATATATATCGGGTTGTGATCTGTGTTGTGCCCCTGGAAATCTATTATGAGTTCTTTTGTTTTGAAGTAGGTGAATGCTTTTGAGTTCGCCCACAAGTTTAAGAAAGTCAACATAATTCCATTTTTTTTCCTCAGTCACTTTTTCATGCAAAGCCATATTCCCATGTCCATTCCTATATCCAGAGGGAAATATACTTTTTAGTCACCCATTTATTCACAAATTTCAGTGTTGCTGATCTTCCAAATCACCTCCATCTCTCAAAACCAGTATCTGGCTTAAGTCCAAGGCACTCTAAAACCTTCTAATCATCTGATGTGCTTTTCCTCTCAAGCATTTTCCTTTGGAGCAGTGGAAAAGGTTTCACTGGTAATGTCACTCTATGGGTTGTGCAGTCAGAAGAATGCGAAGCAGAGTTCACTTTTGCTTGCTGGCTCACTCTTTGCTGGATACAATTTTCTTATTTCCACTTTAACCTGTTCTGCATCATAAAAATGATGGTTAAACAATGGCAAGAATGGCAGAAAGTGCTTTCTCTAGAAAATGGGGTGGGTGTTGAAAGTCTAAGAGGGAGAAAAACATGGAGTCAAATGAAATATAATGGAGGTACTATAAAATAATTGGAATATATATATGTGTGTGTGTGTGTGTGTGTGTGTGTGTGTGTGTGTGTGTGTGTGTATATATATATATATATATATATATATATATATTTATATATATATATATATATATATATATATATATATATATATATATAATGTATTTAGCTGAATAAGGAGCTGTAGAATGTTTTATTAATATTGTTTTGAAATTGTTTAAAGACTGCAATGAAAATTCATTAAAACTTGAAAAAGGAAAGTGTAGAGTATTTAGAGAACATATGAAAGATTGTAAAGTGCTGGTTTTGGACTGTGGCCATATGTTTAATTTAGTATACAGTGAATGTTATCAAAGAGGGGTAAGGTTAACTTGGGAACCAAAGGCCAAGTCACCAGCATAACATTATGAGCACCATGCATGAGGATTGTACTATATGGAAATTTGTTAATACTGCAATAAAGATATGTGGTTTGAAAAATAATGTCTTTGATCCTCCAGGAAAAAATATTCTGAAGGCAGTTGGATGCAGCAACTTGAATCTCATACCCACCTGTCAACATTCCCTGATTCCTCGGATAAACTTGCTTCTCTTCTGCCTGGTGTACAATAGATAAACATTTCCCACAAGCATTATTTTCTCCAATTTTCAATGCTTTCCTTTTCCTGTCACAATTTTGTCAGGAGCTAATTGTAATGAAATGATTGCATTTTTACTAATGTAGGTCTTGGCTGCTTTATTGTGGACATGTTTGGAGCATACACATGATGTGCCATTTCAATTAACAAATTCAGCCTTGCAACACCAGTCAAGTTGCTTATTTGCATGTTCATAAAATTAATGCAGTCTGTTCCTTTCAGTTTCTCTGATATAGCAGAAAATATCAGGTTTTCTCTGCATGCTTTATTTTCTAACTCTATTTTTGAAACAGATCATGCTTAGCCAGCCTTTTCTTCACCTCTCCCTTTGATTTTATCAGTTTTATTGTTTAACCTTAATAACTAAAGCTAGGGCTGCCAACGTTTTATGTCAAAATGTCTGGACATGTACGTGAAAGCAAAATGCTTGTAATTTTGGTATCACTGTCCCCTCTCAAGCAGCCATTCCAGTGTCCCATTACTTGGCTATTTTTCCATTTCTTCCCAGATACCATAAACACTGCTCAAAACTCTTAGTGTGCATATTGTTTTGTGCTTTACTTCTACAGTGATTAGAGATATTTGGATTTATTTTATACCTTTTATTTCAAATTTTATAGCACAAACAATAATAGACATTTTCCAAACAAAGTAATACAGTCTCACAATGAAAATAGACTTAGCATTAAAGCTACTCTGCCAGTGGCAGATTAAGTTTACCTTTTGGCTGTTTTTAAATCACAGGCCCCTTGCACACATTTTTAGGACCATGCAAACGTTTTTTGATTCACCTTCCTGATTGTATTAAATTATAATATATAATAATTAAATTGTATCCCTTACAGCACCAATTGTCAGAGTGTGTTTTAAGTTTATAGTTGTGAACATTTTTCCAGTAAGCAATGAAACAAAACATATGAACCAATAATGGCAAAACTGCCCAATTCAGAACATTTCAACCATAAAAGGCCATTCAAAGTTCTGTCATTACAATCCACCAATATCAGTCAATAACTGATATCACAGAAAACCAGTTCCTGCCTTGCTCTTTCCCTATGTTATGCTCATGAACATACCTCTCAAATGTTCAGATTTTTGACTCTTATTTTTTGTCTGTTCCTCATATAATTTGTGGTTTTCTGGCATATCACTGAAGATTTAAGCCACTAAATAATGACACACATTTGGGTTTGATCTTTAATATCCTTTAGAAAATGCATGCTGATGCAAACCTTGTTATTCTAGCAACTTTCTAAGTTTATAAGAGCAATATTTAAAATCTGTCCTTATTTGTGGGCCATTGTTCCCCAATTAATTGAGTCTTTGTCCAGATTTCTTTCACTAATAATTTGAGAGGCATGTGCATAAATAATACGCCTTACTGACTGCTAAACTTGTGGTTACTAGTATTCCAAACATTTACCTTATATATAATAAGTACTGTCTTTTCATGAATAAAACACAGCTGCCAAAACACAACCTCCAGTAGTCTGACAGTTACTGTTAACTCTTGTTTCTTCTCCCAAACTATAACAATCCCAAACATAACATTACAAAATTAAAGCAGGAACTAACAAATCACTATAAATACAAAAACAATAATGCAGGACAAATCACTTAGCTACCAAAACTTCCTTATAAGTATGACTCTTCTCATCTATTCACTATTAACCTAAACTGACCAAACCTTGTGTAAATAGGTACACAGTCTGTCTCTCTGACTGCACACTATCTCACATTGTTATTCACCTCTACAACCAGTCTACTAAACACATACATAGTCTGACTGTTTATCTCTACACTGATCACTATCTCTTTACTCTCAGCCTTCTAATATATATTTTACTGTACTAGCATTTTACCTGTCTTCTTCTTTGTTACCTGCAGCAATGACAGGGTGGATGGATATTTATTTTTGCAGCTTTCAGGATAAAATTATTGGTCTGCTGTTATACTGTAATATTTGAATGCATTTAAAACCAGACTGATTTTCTTTGCCAACATCATTTCAATGGAAGAAATCAAGTGAGTACATCAGTAAAAGCTAGCCTATAATGCACACACCCTTTCTAGATACTTTCACTGAATCATTTCACAGCAAGGGATTGAGTATATGAATAAATGCTAATGTACAACAGATGCAGCTTTTCAAGATTCCATCACTGAATCATTTTAATGGAAGGAAATGAGAAACATCATTAAATTTAGAATTTGATAAACGCAGCCTTTCCAGATACTCTCACTGAATCATTTCAAAGCAAGGAGAAGAGCACCACAACAAATGCTACCATGCAATGTGAATACCCTTTCAATAAATTGTTTGATAGCAATAATCACCACACAACCCACAAATCCTTAAGCTTTATGCACTTTTTGCCATGCTTACCCAATAATGCTCTAACATTATGGGTAAACCACTCAAACTTGAGTAAACTTGAATGATCAATAGACTGGTCTGAGATCCTTCTGTCCATGGTCCATCTGCTGTGCAGTTCAGATGTCTTCAACAATTCAAATTCCACATGGGCGGAAGACAAAGATATAAACAATCAGTCTCACAGATGCAGAAGCCAGTTTTCATCTTCTACTTCTGTGCATTCACATACAAAGGGTGTTCTTAAAGAAGAACACCCTTAAAAATGTAAATATTTTTTTAATTAAAAGAAAATTAGTCTTCCACCCGGAATTTTTTTCAGACAATATGCTGTCTGGTTCATTTTCTCGACAGTGTCCCTTAATTCTGGACAGTCCAGAAGAATTCCAGATGGTTGGCAACACTAGTTAAAGCTTCATCTATTTTTAAACATTTTATTTGAGTTAATATGCATTCCTTCAGTGTTTCATTTATTTTAAACACCTCTGAGTGCATCTGGTTTATTTTTCCTCTAAATTACTGGAAGCCATTTCCTCTACCAAAGCTGAACTGTTTCTTGCTAAACAGCTGCTGCATCATCCCAGACAGAGTTTTCTCTTCCCATTTCTGGTTGATATTCTCTTCGGTTCTTCAAGCTTCTTCCTTGCTAGCATACAGGCAGGATAATTACAAGCCAGTGACTGAATTTAACCCAAACCAACAGTTTTAATTGGGCCTTTATTTACAGTTTCTGTTTTCACATTTGGAGACCTGTTGATCAGTGCACAGCCATCTTGAAAGACTTATGGTGATAGGTTCTGTTGACAAAATATCCATTACTATCACAAGGGCCTGTAGACCATCCTGGTGGCGGGAAAAGAAAGAATTGCTAAGAGGGATATTCCATCACACGCACGCGCACACACACACACACACACACACACACACACACACACACACACACACACACACACACACACACACACACACACACACAAAATTAGGTCTGCAGTTGTTAAAAAGAAGAAATACTTGCCCAGCAGTCCACTAGAATTAGGGATCATGGGAGGCATACCTTTTCAGATACAGTTGGTCAGAATTCATGTGGAATGGGAATGGAAGCAGGGAAATAATTAAGTGGCAGTGTCTGATAATAGCCTGGCAGATGTTTTAATTGGCATGATTTTGTAGGTTCATAGGTTAGTACTAGACTAACTGCCCTTTTGGGCCACTTTAAGTGTAGTCAATTATCCCATCTGAGAATCAAACCCTGCATCTTATGCCCATAAGGTAAACCCCTTAATCATTTTGCCAACCCCCAAGCTGAAATTTAAGCCAACCAGCTGGAGTGGAAAAGAACCCACAGCCTTTTAATATTCCAACACCAAAGGTGAGTGCAGCATCCATTAAGCAACTAATCATGATCTTTTCAAACAGTTGTGATGATACAGTACTTAATGTACATGCAGTCACACACAGGCAGCCATGGAAATAAGCACAAGAGGAAGGCAGCTCAAGCTTAATGCCAAGACATGTATAGTTATCCTCTTTGGGAAAAGCCATGTACCCATGAATTACCACATAGGTGGCAGTACACTAAACACCGAAAGTGTGATGAGAGACTTAGAGACACAGGTGGGCAGTGGTCTCACCTTCGATAACCACATCGCCACAACAGTCAGGAAATCCTTCTATGTGGCACACCTCATCACTAAGGGCTTTTCATCCAGAAAAAAGGAGGTCATTGTCCCACTGTACTCATCCCTCATTAGACCCATTATAGAGTACAATGCCCCGTTTGGTATGTACCTCACAAGACATCTGCAACAGCTGGAAAGGCCTCAGAAATACCTTACTAAAAGAATCACAGGCCTAAAGCAGATGCCCTATGCTGACCATCTGAAAAAACACCAGCTATACTCTGTGGCATATCGTCTACTCAGAGGCGATCTCTGATTAGCATACAAGGCCATGTCAATCCCTGAGCTGTTGGACATGCTCCACTTAAAGAAATCCCAATCCCTCAGAGCCACATGCTCCAGAGATCTAAACCTTGTCATCACAATGAACAAAACATGCTGGAGGGATAGGTTCCAGACCCAGAGACTCCCCAGACTCTGGAATAGACTGCCAATACATGTCAAGCAGAGCGCCTCCTTGGCCCTTTTCAAAAGGAACCTTGACAATTGGATGGGAGATAGGAAATTCGCCCCGGGGATTATGTCAGTCACCCTGCTAGACAGGGGTCGAGGGAAGTAAATATTGTGGGAAGAAATATCCAGGGAATTGTTATGGCTAGGATTGTATAGGCCTAGGGCTGATAGCCTAGTACCAACCTTTGAACCTATGAACCCTCTTGCTCAAGTTCTTTTATATCACATTCCTGTCCCAAACTGATTGTCTCTTGGTACTGCAGCTTTCCTGCTTTAAAGGTTGCTTTTGCACATTTATCAGGACCAAATGATATTCTTATACCATTTGAAAAAGTTCTGACCACTTGTAGTTGTGCTTTCCGTTCCTCATCTGAAGGAATATACAGTTTTAAATCATCCACAAAAAGAAGATAAGTCTTTACACTTTGTTGTTTTCTGGGAGCTAAATTGTAGCCATGCTGTAATCTGTTAAGAAGCCAGCTTAATGGTTTAAGGGTGAAACAAAAGAGCAGCAGTGACAGAGTCATCCTGGAATATCCCCTTTTGAATTTTTATCTCTGGAATAATAATTTGTTCTTTATCATGGCTTAACTGCAAAGTGGTTTACCACTGCTTCACGATCCCCATAATGTAACTGATCAGTGCAGGGTGTATCTCATACATTTGAAAGCATATAAATGTGGGATGCCGTCAAATGCTTTTTTTGTAGTCCATGCCATACTTAGATTCTTCCCCTTTTTACAGTTCTCCATTATGACTTGATTTAACAAAAAATTATCCTTTGTTCCATACGATTTTCTTTTATTACCCTTTTGTTCTATTGCCATAATTGAGTTTTCTTCTAAATGACTAAACTCTGTTGGCATCAGTTTAAGTGTTTAGTTTATACATTGTTGGAAGGCAAGTTATTGGCCTATAGTTTTCAGAATAGCTTGCAGGTTCACTATTAAGGATGAGTATTGTTTTTCCTGTTGTTAACCAGGTTGGTATCTGTTTGGGATACCCATATAAATAATTCTTACTCATGGCTACATCTTTATGTAAAGATGATAATAATTTTAGCCAGAACTTAGGTACTTTATCTAAGCCTGGGGTTTTCCATTCTGGAGCTTTTGTCAATTTAGTTACAGTTTCTCTAGCCGTTACTTCATCCCATTTCATATCCTGTAAATTTGAGCTTGTTATTTCTTCTTTTATTTCTTCTATTCACCATCTTTGTTATTTTCCATAGGATATTCACAGATATTTATGTAAAATGTATCTATTTCTTCTGTTTTTTTTTTTTTTTTTGTGGTGTTTCTATTCCTTTTACTTTGATTCCCAGTTCTCTATAAAACCTTTTGGGTCATCAATAAATTGTTATTTTGTACTTTTCATTTATATTTATCTGCATATGTTCTACATTTTTCTGCCTGTGCTGATACTTTTAGTTTATTATTTGCGATACTGCACAGCAGGTCCTGATCTGTTCTGATACTGCCCATTGCTTTTATCACGTCTGTCTTTCTGAGTAGTTTTGTTGATCTGTTCCCTCTTCTATACTCTTCTGACAGTGACACTTCTTGTTTTAATTGCTTTATAGTTTTCTCTATTCGATACTTCCATTATGGTATTTGATTTTCCCCTTCCTTTCCCTTACTACCTTGTGTTCTTGTGGTAGAATTTTATCTGTTATTAATTTAGCTGCACAGAAATATCTCCTGTTACTTCTTATGTGAAGTTGTTCTATCTCGCCTTCATTCTCTCTGAGGGGTTCAGTGCCAATCCTCGGCTCTGACTCAGCCAAAATGCAAAAGCTCGAGGTCTTCAACCAGCTCGTGGCCTACTCCTGATCCCATGATGCACTGGTGCTTTCCTCAGATCTCGTTTCCCGCTGCAACAGATCGAGTTCTTCAACAGATCTGGCCAGTATAAGTTTAAAATTTGATAAAAATTGATAGTTTAGCTTAGTAGTTAGTTTCTAGTAGTTTAGCTTAGTAGTTAGTTTTTCTTCCTTCAATAACTTACTTAGCTTTAAATACTTAGTGTGTGTGTTTTTTGCTAATTGTTAGTGGCCTTTTTTTCTAGGCCATTTATTTCTACAACTCGTTTAACTTAGAGGGTTGTTTAAATAGTGAATTCTCCCTACCCTAGAGTATGTTCAGCTTAAGCCTGGGGTTTTAGGGCAGCTTATTTATTTATTTTATTTATTTTACATTTGTTTACCAGGAGTGTCCACTGGGCCAGAGTGAGCCCATTTTCAGTGGAGGCCTGGGGAGAAAAGCTCCAACTAGACATTTATTAAACAAATAATCAAAACATATATTTCTTTACAAGAAATAAACAGAAAATATTTTTCTTTACAACAAGTTCAGATATACAGTTAGTTTTCAGGATGATACAACAGGTTCAGGCATACAGTTAGGTTAACAAAATGAGGCTATAAAATATAATATGGTTAAAGCAAATAAAAAAATGCAGGCATTGTGTATTTTTGAAGTCATAGCAATAATGACAGACTATGAAACAGTTGCATAATGAGTATCATAACAGTCTGGCAGACATAGCAGGGGAAAAACAGTTGGGGTATGGTTACAATTTTGCTAATAGGGCAGTATGGAAGGGATCAGGTAATGTGAAGTATGGAGCAGGAGCATTGCCACTGAGTAACTAAATGTGAATGGAGGCCATCTTTGAAGGTCCTGGCAGTACTGGTGGCTCTGAGTGATATAGGGAGTGAGTTCCAGAGTTTGGCAATACAGAAAGGGTAGCGTGCGTGACCGGCAGGGAGTGCAGGTTTTTGGACAAGTAATAAGGTTTAATTTTGTGATCTAAGTGGCCTGTTTGCATGGTATTGAGTTAAGGTGGAGGTAAGGGCTGGATGGTCAAGGGGTTTATAGATAATTGTATGGGTTATTAAGAGTTGTTGGTGAGTGAGGTATTGAGGTAGCTCAAGCCATTTTAGTGCTTGCAGTGAGGAACAGTGATGGGAAGAGTAGGTGGCATTAGGAGGAACAGTGATGGGAAGAGTAGGTGGCATTAAGAGGAACAGTGATGGGAAGAGTAGGTGGCATTAGGAGGAACAGTGATGGGAAGAGTAGGTGGCATTAGGAGGAACAGTGATGGGAAGAGTAGGTGGCATTAGGAGGAACAGTGATGGGAAGAGTAGGTGGCATTAGGAGGAACAGTGATGGGAAAAGTAGGTGGCATTAGGAGGAACAGTGATGGGAAGAGTAGGTAGCATTAGTTGCAAACTTTGCTATTTTGCTGTAACAGGTTTCCATTTTATTGTTTTAGGGCTGTGCGAATGTTAGTGAGGAGGGGGGAGCCATATAGTAAAAAGGATAGTAGAAAAGTAGTGGCAAGGGTTTTTTTGATAGGATTGAGGAAGTTTTTATGCCTATAGAGGGTTCCTAGCTTCTGATGGGTCCTTTTTATGTTATTGTGGATGTGCTGGTCGAATGTTAATCTTTCGTCTATGATAACACCTAGCAGTTTAGTGTGTGTGATGATTTCTAGGGTGGTTTTGTTTAATGTGTAGATGTTGAAGTCTGGTTTATTTATAGTAGTGTTTTTTTTTAGGGGAGAAGAGAAGTTTGGTTTTGTTTGGACTGAGTGTGACATAATTGTTAGTCATCTAGCTTTCTATAGAGGAGAATGCTTGCTGTGTGTATGAGAGTCATTCAGGTATGGTTTTGGAGGAGGAAATTATAGTTGAGTCATTTGCATACTGAATAACTGAGTTGTTAGGGACACAAGAGTGAAAGTCGTTAATAAAAATGCTGAAAAGCAGAGGGCCTAATATGGATCCTTGAGGAATTCCTGTAGGGGTGTCAAGGAATGGTGAGGTAGATTCGAGCCATCTAGTGGATTGTTTTCTATTGAATAGGTAGTTGGAAAACCAGAGCAGAGTTGGTGGGGACAGGTTCAGAGCTGAAAGCTTGGAGAGCTTGGAGAGCAGTAGGGAGTGGGAAATGGTGCTGAATGCCTTTGACAGATCCAGGAAGAGAGAGGAGACAAAATAAGTTTAATATTTGATAAAAATTGAAAAGTTAGTTGTTTATACTGTGTGTGTGTTGTTGTTATAATATTGTAGTAGTTAGAGCCCTGTATATATATATTTCTGTGTGTTACCTTTATAGTTAGGCATATAGTGTTTCCCTTCCCTTTGTTTAACAGTTGTGGTTAGTATTTGATAGATTCTGCCATCTCTCAGCCAGAGAAAGCTAAATATGGATTCAAAAAGTGTCCTAAATGTGGACAAAAAATGACTATAATAGATGGTCACATCGAGTGTGTTTATTGTTTAGATGAAGTCCACCTACAGGAGAATTGTGCCATCTGTCACTCCTTTAATTCTCGTGTTCTTCATGAACATAGGAGCACACTAATAGCTAGGGGATTATTAAAGTCCTCTTTCCAGGAATCTTTAGATAAGGACAAACCAGACAAGCGCTTGAAATCCTCAAAGACTTTGTCTTCCAAATCATCTTCTGGGTCGGAGCTGAAAAGGGGTTCATTGACCTCTAAACCGAGTCAGACTGACACCTCGGCTCCATTGCCTTTGGAACCGGAGGTTGTTGTTCGTAGGAGCCGGTCCTCGATATTGGAGCCAGTATCTCCTACTTTAAAATCTCCAATCTTGCAATCAGTGGCTTCTTCTATAGCCACTTCTCAGTCCTCAAGACTATCTGATAAGGATGTGGATCAGGTGGTGCAGAGGCTTCTGCAGACATCGGCACTAGCCAAAAGTTTGTCGGGGCTGACCCCTGAGGCTTTGGAACTGACTAGGACCCAGCCCATGATTACTGTTCCTCCTCTGATTTGACCAGAGGTTTCGGATCGGGAGTGTTTGGAGCTGATTATTGTGGAACCGTCAGAGCCGACACCCCTCCCAGGCCTGTTGGCTCTGGCTGCTTTGAATTCTTCAGCACCAAACTTAGAGTCTAGGAGCCGACATTCGCTGGTTGGGTCTAGACAGGATAGTCGTACCAATCTTTGAGTTTGTCACCTACCTGAGGCTCAGAGCCACCACTTCGGTGCCATGGAGACTGCCTGTTTCTACGGATCCAGAGGTCTCTTCAGATCGGAGATGGGGGGAGGCCTTCGATGCTATGAGGAGAGCATTGTCCCCTCGAGCATCCACATCATCAGTACCAGCAACCTCCTCCCCTAAAGCACCTGTGTCTGCCTCTGCTTCACTGATCCCTCAAAAGCATAGAGACCCAGAGCCTCAGGTCGCCCCATTGGGTGAGCCCTGCTCTTCCGGGACCTCCCCAGAAGCTCCTACTGAGGAGGTTCCCAGGAAGAGGCTTTGCAAGAGGAAGCATCTGGACTCCCCACAGGAATCCATCACATCGGATACTGACTTAGATGAGTCAGAAGGGTCCCCACGGTCCCCCTCTGAAGATATATCCTTCGGTGATATCTTGGAAATACTGAAACAGAGGGGTGGCTGGAAGCCTTTAAACCTTACTGATGATAAGTCAGTACCCCTGAAGGCTTTCTGTTCTCAGCCATCCACCTCTTGGGTCACTTCACCTTTCAATGAACTGATAGATCTTGTTTATCAAAAGGCGTGAGAGTCCACGGATACCATGGAACCGGTCTCCCGGAGGCTTAACCAATTCATAATGTCATCCCATGACAAGACCTTCCTTACCAAAGCAGTACCTATTGATGCTATGGTGGTGGCGGCAGCCACCAAGAAGGAGTTGTCAGAGACCTCTGCATCTGTTCATCTGCCTAATAGGGATTCTAGGATCATGGACAGATACGGAAAGTGCATGCTTAGTTCAGCGGCCTTTGCTTTTCGATCCCTAAACTATCTTACACATTTTACTAGACTCCACAGAGATCTCCTTAAGGAGTTGGGAGATACTCTTCAGGGTGCAGTAGCTGTGGGGGTCTCAGATAAGGTAACCTCCAAGCTTGCTACCCTAAATTCCCTTATAAACTCTTACATGCGTGTGATTTCGTACACAGCTGGTGGAATGAGCAGAGCAGCAGGTTCTGGAATTGCTCTTAGGAGACACTCCTGGATGCATTTATGTTCCTTTGCGAAGCCTATAAGTCATCCTTTGTTAATACCTCCTTTGATGGTTCATCCCTCTTTGGACAGAAAGAGAAGGAAATGCTTACCAGGTGCGAGCAAGATGGAAAGACTCTGTCTGCTGTAGGAGTCCATTTTTCCACCCCTACCAGACCTTACCCTAAAGGTTGGAAAAGTGGGAAAATGTGGTTTCGTAAATCCCAAGGAGCTTTCTTTGACACACGTGGTGAAACCCCCTCTAGAGGCAGAGGAAGGAGTAATAATGGAAGACATCGTTCACACGGCAGAGGGGGCCCGCAGAATCAGGGTGACAGAGATCAGTTCTTTAGAAAGCCCTATCAGCACTCCTGAAAGGAGGCCTGTCTGTCCACCTCTGGAGGCAGTTGGGGGACGCTTATTTTTGTACCCTGACAACTGGCTAAAAATAACAAAAGACCATTGGGTACAAAGCGTCATATTCAGAGGACATTCAATTCACTTTGCCACCCCTCCACCCCTTATGAAAAAAATCCCGGACATTCCACCTGATCGCAGGGAACAAACAACCATAGAAATTGTAAGGTTGCTAGAAAAAAGAGTCATTCAGCCAGTCCCAGCAGACCAGAGAGGGTCCGGAACTTACTCAAGGTTCTTTTTAGTTCCAAAGAAAACAGGGGACTGGAGACCCATCTTGGATCTCAGCAGATTGAACAAATCTGTCAAAAAAACAAAGCTGCGGATGATCATGCTACAGTCTATACTTCCCTTTCTAGGGAAAGACAATTGTATGTGCTCAATAGATCTCCAGGATGCATACTACCACATAAAAATGGGCAGACCATCCAGGGATCATCTGCGCTTTTGGCTGGGAGCCAGTCATTATCAGTTTCGAGCTCTGCCTTTTGGTCTCACTACAGCCCCCAGAGTTCACCAAATGCATAGCAGTAGTCACGGCTCACCTGAGATGCTTAGGATTCCAGGTGTTTCCATATCTAGACGAATGGCTCCTCACCTTCACCACTGAGCATCAACTCATACAAGCAAGGGATACAACCTTAAGTCTTTGTAGTCAATTGGGCATTACCATAAACTCAGAAAAATCTGCCTTATCACCATCCAAACATACCATTTTTATAGGACCAGATCTCAACACCGTCTCTATGACCATAAAGCTACCAAACAAAAGAGTTTGGGCCCTTCGGCAACAAGTACTGAACCTCATCTCAAAGCAAAAAGCACCAGCTTCAACAGTGCTCAAAATATTAGGGACAATGGCGGCAGCAATCATTGGCATTTTTTTCGGTCGAATGCACATGCATATACTGCAATGGCTTCTCTTCACACAATGGTCCTTTCAAGAACTTCCAATGTCACACTCGATTATAACAAATGCATGCAAGAAGGATCTTCACTGGTGGCTGACTTCTCCTCAAGTAACACTAGAACGCCCTTTTTTCTACCCACTCCTATTGCCACTGTGACCAAGGATGCCTCCCTGATATGGTGGGGGGGCATTTTCAGGGAAGGAAAGCCCAAGGCACATGGGAGAAACAAGATGCTCATATGCATATCAATGTTCTAGAGATGAGAGTGGTACTTCTAGCATTCCTTTCAAGACTTTCTTCCTCTAGGGACTATTGCAATTCAGACAGACAACATGTCGGTGGTCTGGTACATAAACAAACAAGGAGAAACCAGATTGTATCCCCTATGTCGAGAGGCCCTGAGAGTATGGCAGTGGGCAACATCCACCCAGTGCTTCCTGATAGCAATGCATATCCAGGGGAGAGCCAATGTGATAGCAGACAAATTGCGTGAGCAATCTTATTACCTCATGAGTGGTCCCTGAAATAAGAAGTAACAGAAAGGATATTCGGCAGATCGGGCCAGCCTTGCTGCAACCTCTTTGCAACTCCCACCAACACCAAATGCAGCAACTACTTTGCCCTAATCCCCACTCTGGGGGATCTCCCAAGGAATGCATTCGTACACAATTGGCCCCCAGGTCTCCTTTATGCTTTTCCCATTTCCTCTGAATGGAGAAGATTTTCCATATGGGCATCCCAAAACAATGTTAACCCGTATTTGGCTTCAATTGCTTTCATTCTAGAGTTTCTGACTAAGCTTTTCAATGAAGGAGCAGCTGCAGCAACCATTAGAGTTCAATTGGCAGCAATTTCTAATTTTCATATTGGCGATCAAGAGGCTCCTATCATGTCCCATAGACTGTCTAAAGCCTTTCTTAAAGGTACTATCCATTTGAGACCACCTATTAAATTCCTGGCTGCACCATGGAACTTAAATTTTGTTCTTTCTCGAATCATTTTACTCCCCTTTGAACCAGCCTCATCTTGTGACCTGAAATACTTATCATGGAAGACCATTTTCCTAGTAGCTATTACTTCTACTCAAAGGGTTTCAGAATTACATGCATTGTTCATTAAACCCCCATACTTGATTTTTCACAATGACAGAGTATCGCTGAGGACAAATCCATCATTTTTACCTAAGGTTTGTTCACAGACAAACCTCAACCAGACTATTGAATTATCTGTTTTTTTTTCCCAGAATATACTAATGAGATGGAACATATTCTGCACAAACTGGACGTCCACAGGCAACTTTGATTCTATTTAGACCAGACTAAGGACATTAGGAAATCAGAACAGCTCTTTGTTTCCTTTTCATATTCAAAGAAGGGTACTCCTGTGGTAAAAACCACATTGTCAAAATGGTTATCAGATTGCATTTCCTTTACATATAGCTCTGTGTACATGCCACTAAATCAAAAAGTAAAGGCCCACTCTACTTAGGTTCATAGATTAGTACTAAGCTAACTGCCCTTCCGAGCCATTTTAAGCCTAGCCAATTATCCCTTGTGAGACTAAACCCAGCACCTTGTGCTTGCAAGGCAAGCACCTTAACCATTAGGCCACCCTCCCAACACTAAGGCTCTTTCCACATCTTTAGCCTTTCTGGCGAAGCTACCCATATATTCCGTTTGTGCAGCAGCCACATGGTCTACACCTCATACTTTTATCACTCATTACAAAGTGTATTGGGCCTCCATTGACAGGGCCTCCTTTGGTTCCACGGTTCTGAGGAATATACTTCCATGAGCCATCCAAGAAAGATGGTGCTTGGGACCCTAACCCATCAGTGAGAATGAAGGTGAGATAGAGCAACTTCACATAAAGAAGTTATGTACTCACCATAATATTCCATGTGAATTGTTCATCTCACCTCCATTCTTATGTCTCACCCACCAATCACCCTACCAAGAATTCTTGAGGACTGGGAAGTTGAGTAAGTCTTGGTGATATTCAGTCCTTATCTACTGTATTATTGTGTTTATTTATCAGTATAGTTGGCTGCAAACAAGATCTGAGGGAAACACCAGTGCATCATGGGATAGGTAGGCCACGAGCTGGTTGAAGACCTCGAGCTTTTGCATTTTGGCCGAGTTGTAGCCAAGGATCGGCTCTGAACCCATCAGTGAGAATGAAGGCGAGATGAACAACTCACATGGAACATTATGGTGAGTACATAACTTCTTTTTTATCTCATGGATCTCTATGGATAGTCCTAATTACTGTGTTCATTTGTTTTATCAAACTTCTAACTTTTTGGGTTTTATTTAATTTCAGTGGTCTGTTTCTTTCATTGATCTTAATATGTTTGTCTCTATTAAATCAAGCTAATCTTCATTTAGATCATTTTCTTCTAAACTGAGAGCACATTCTTTGTTCTACATTTGCTATGAGCATTCTATAGAAAGTTCCAAAGCATATTCCTGAGCCATATTCTCTTTAGTTTCAACCTATGTCATCCATTGCGCTTTCATATGGGAACTCTCTGGCCTATCACTGCACGACATTGACTGCATCAGAGTTGCTGCAGTTTCCTGTTCCTTCCCTTGCTGTACAACTCCATCTGAACTTTTTATACTAGTTTCCTCTGAAGACTTCTACATATCTTCACATGGTAACTGATCAGATGTTTCCCGCTCCACTGGTTTCTCCTTAATTTGTAAATTCATTATTCTATTCTGCTGTGGTATTATTAGAGTTAGATTTTCTACGCTAAATCATTCACTTTACAGATACTCCATAAATTCATTTTCTGTTTCTTTAATTTCTCCATTACTAATCCTCCTTCTTACTTTCCCTCTTTGTTTTCTTATTTTTTTTATTGTAAACATTTTCATATCCAGATGCCTTTGCCAGTATTTCTCTTCAACTATCTTTGGTGCTGCTCTTTTTGTATTGATTAGCTTTTCTTTCTCCTTTGTATAAATATCACACCATATTAAATCTCTTTTTCTTTCCCATGTCCATATTTCATTTTCAGATGTCTCCTGCTCCTCCTCTTTGTCCTTAGTTGGGGAGTTGTTATTCTAATATGCTGTGATAAAGCCTGTGTTAGGTTTTGTACACTAAATCCTTCATTTCACAGGTATTCCATAATGTTAGCTTCTATTTTTTAACTTCTACTTTACTAATCTTCTGTTCTACATTCCCCCCTTTGGGATGTTATTTTTTGTATTGTGAAATGTTCCACATCTGGGTGCCTTTGCCTATATTTCTCTTTGAATATCTTTGGTGCCGTTTTTTGCAGTGATTAATTTGGCTTTTCCTTTGCATAAATATTGCACCATATTAAATCTATTTTTCTTTCTCATGTCCATATTTTGTACCTTTCAAAAATCTCTAGATTATGTTCTTTATATTTTCCCATATTTCCCACTTTCTCAGTCACTTCTTTTACCAAATGCCCCAAGGGTTCTTGCTCTATATAATGTCTTTCATAAATCTGTTGCATTAATGAACACAAATTTGCATTTAAAGCTTTTGACAGTATTTCTTACACAAGTATCTTTCTTTCCTCTAATATTTCTCTTAATCATTTTGCATATCTTCTGTCAGAAATTTTGAGCTTCTTGCATAACAGTAACAATGCATACTTTCTTTCTCATCCTCAGTAGTCCACTGTATTATCTTTATGGCTATTTTTTTGGCCTATCAGTTTTTGTGATTTTTGTGGAAAATTACTTCCTTCTACAACAGGGGTGCATCCTTCTGCCTAATCTCATTGTGAGAATGTTTTCATGCATTTGCATAAAGGATATTGCAATGTATAATAAGTCCTGGCAGGAACAGATGTAAAATCAGAGGGAAGAACTGAACAGACTAAAATAAGGTTTACCATTAAGGGAAACAAATGTTAAGTGAGAATGATGGAAATGTTTTATTTTGGTCATTGTGTCTGTGATGACAAACTCTGGCTAGAATGTGACAAGGCTGAGGCTATAATGCACCACTGTCTAACCTCTGTTACCAAAATGCAGGTAAGGGCATTTAAATGGACACTGTAATATCATAGAAAGTTTATACCCCAGCAGGGGCGGCTCGTGGCATCGGGCTGCCGGACTGTAGCCCCCTTAAATTAAAAAAGAAAACAAAAAGAAAACAAAAAAAAAATATTTCTTTAAATTTCGCGGACTTCGCGCATGCGCAGTAGTCCCGACTACCGTCGGTCTATGCGCATGCTCAAGGCAGTCCGGCAGGACCCATAGAGTGAAGCAAGGAGATGTCTGTGCACTTTTAAAGTGCACAGACACGCTGGGAGGATATATCGCATCCGGACTGCAACAGCCAGAACAGTCTCGGGAGGGAGCTTGGGATCTCGTCGTCGGGAAGGAGCTTTACTGGGATCTCGCGGGTCTTTGTGAGTATTGCGTGGGCAGGATATGGTATGGAGAACAGACAGGTAAGTGTATGGTGCATTTTACTTTATGTGTTGGTGCTTTTAACTGGAGTTGTGTATGTGTTAGCTGGTGCTTGTAACTGGAGTTGTGTATGTGTTAGCTGGTGCTTGTAACTGGAGTTGTGTATGTGTTAGCTGGTGCTTGTAACTGGAGTTGTGTATGTGTTAGCTGGTGCTTGTAACTGGAGTTGTGTATGTGTTAGCTGGTGCTTGTAACTGGAGTTGTGTATGTGTTAGCTGGTGCTTGTAACTGGAGTTGTGTATGTGTTAGCTGGTGCTTGTAACTGGAGGTGTGTGTGTGTGTAAATGCCCCAGGTGCTCATGGTGGTGTGGTAGGGAATACCTCAGGCTTGAACCCTGTACCCTGTATGCAGGTGTTAAAGACTTGAGTTCCCTACCCACCACCATTTGTAAAAAAATTGCAGATTTTTGCCTCATATTTGATCTGATCTGTTCCTCATAATATCTGTGGTTTGTAAATGTTGCAATGCTTGATATTTGATGGTGTAGTAGTAGCATTGTTGCCTCACAGCTGCAGGTTCTCAGGTTTGATTCTTGGCTGGGGTTCCTTCTTTGTGGGGTCCGTATCTTCTCCCTGTGTTTGTGTGGGTTTGCTTTGTGTCCTCCCATGTTACAAAGACATGTCTGCATTATTTCTTCCTGGGCCTCTGCTGAAAATTGTTTTTTTGTTCCAAGTCAGACTGTCCTGATTAACAAATGTTAAATAAAATTGACAGGCATTTGAATTTCAGACTTCAGGTTTCTGAATGTTTAATTCCTTGCAGATTTGATGGTGCAGTGGTAGTATTGTTGCCTCACAGCTATAGGTTTGCTGGTTTGATTCTTGGTTGGGGTGGCTTCTGTGTGGAGTCTGCATCTCCTCCCTGTGTTTGTGTGGATTTGCTCTGGTGCCCTGCCATTTTACAAAGACGTGTCTGCAGTATTAATTCCTGCCTCTGCTGAAAATTGTTTTGTTCTGTCCGCAGTAAAATTGACCGGCATTTGAATTTCAGACTTCAGGTTTCTGAATGTTTAATTCCTTGCAGATTTGATGGTACAGTGGTAGTATTGTTGCCTCACAGCTATAGGTTTTCTGGTTTGATTCTTGGTTGGGGTGGCTTCTGTGTGAGTCTGCATCTCCTCCCTGTGTTTGTGTGGATTTGCTCTGGTGCCCTGCCATTTTACAAAGACGTGTCTGCAGTATTAATCCTCGTCTCTGCTGAAAATTGTTTTGTTCTGTCCGCAGTAAAATTGACCGGCATTTGAATTTCAAACTTCATGTTCTTCAGAATACATAGTAGCACAACCTTTTTTCTAGCAATTTTCTAAGTTTATAAGATGAATATTTTAAATTTGTCCCTATTTTTGGGACTGTATTCCCCCATTATTGGCTTCGTCCTGGTTTTTGTGCTAAGGTTGACAGCTATGGCAAGAACTGAATTCACTGAATATGGACTGTAGAATTGTGCATATTTACTGATAAAGGTGCACTGTAGAATTGTGCATATTTACTGATAATGGTGGAATGTAGAATTGTGCATATTTACTAATAATGGTGGACTGTGGAATTGTGCATATTTACTAATAATGGTGGACTGTAGAATTGTGTATATTTACTAATAATGGTGGACTGTGGAAGTCTGAGTAGACTTTTATGATAAATGTTCTCAACTGGGCAGTTTTGCCATTACGGGTGCATATGTTTTGTTTCATTGCTTACTGGAAAAATGTTCAAAACAAATTTAAAACACCCTCTAACAAGTGTACTGTATTGTACAAGGAATATAATTTTTAGTACAATGAGGAAGGTGTATCAGAGCACATGTATGTTTCATATGCAAGGGGCCTATGATTCAAAACAGCCCAAAATTAATCTTTATCTGCCACTGGCAAAATGTATTTTCTTTGAATGTGGGTTTCAATGCTGTTTCAATGAATGTGAGTTTCAAGGGCAGAGAAGTTTTAATGCTAAGCTTTCATTGTGAGACTGCATTGCTTTGTTTAACAGATGACTTAATGTTTGTGCTGTAAAATACAAAATAAAACTTTCAAATGAAGTCCAATCATTGAAGTAAAGCAGTATGCACATTAGTGTTTATGGTAAATGGAGTGAAATAGCCAAGTAATGGTTAATTGGAATGGCTGCAGAGGCTCCAGTTCAACCATTATTTTGTCAGGGGAGGGCAGCAAACTCAGACAGGCCCAGCTGAACTATACCTCCCAACTGTCCAGATTTTCAAAGAATGAATAGATTTTTGCTTCTTATTTTTGGTTTGTTCATAAAATTTGTAGTTTTAATTCCTAAATGATTTGCCAGAAGTCACTAAATAATAAGTTTCAGACTTCATAACCTTCATAAAATGCATGTTAAAGTAAGAGCCGTTCTATCAACTGTCTCATTTTATACAAGAGCAATTTTAGTACTGTTTATATGTGCCACAATATATTTGGCCTTGTTCAGATTTACTGCATTAACAGGTTGAGAGGTACATGCAAATAAATTGCTTTATAGAATTAGGCATAGCCAACCTCTCAACTGTCCCCAATTTTGGCTCAAAATGTTGTTCTTCCCCTAATAATCCCTCCATAAAATAGCAATTTTGGAAGAAAACATGGAGGGTTTACAATTAAGAAATAACTGTAATAATCAAAGTTATAGATTACTTGAAATGCATGTCGATTCTTTTATTTTGTCAGCTGCTCAAGGTAGCAGTACTAATATTAAAGTGTCCCTTCTTTGACAGGTAGCAGCTGTATTGTGTGTCTATTTTATATTTTTGCATCATATTTTTGGTCCATTTTTCATAAAATTGTGTTTTTTGGCAAATTAGTGACAAATCACTAAAGACTGAAGTTAGAAAATGACAGACATTTGAGTTTCAGATTTTATACCCTTCAGAAAATTCATACTAATGCAAGACCTATTCTATTATCTTTCTAAGTTTATTAGAGCAATATTTAAAATTGTCCTTATTGTTGTGCCTTTGTCCCACTTCTGTGTATGGCTTTGTCCAGATTTCTTGCTCTTGAGGTTGAGAGGTATGACAAATGTGTCAGGGCCATCACAGTCAGCCAGAGAGATTTCAAATTGTGACATGCTTGTTGCACCCCACTCCCCATGTAGTGACTCTGGATGTGTCCAAGCAAGGCAAGGAGTAGTTGTATCTACCTTGGATGGGGAGGACACACTGCATAAGTACTACAGTGGCTTTTCATCTGTCCTTGATTTTGCAGAATGGTCTGGTTTCTGTCATATTTTTGTACTGTTGATTTATGCTTATTACTCAGATTTATGCTTATTACTTAAAGTGCCTGTTGCTCTGTGTTTAAGTAGCAATGCTTTAATGACCATAAGGTAAGCTTGTCTGACATCGTAAGATGCAAGTAAGCTTTAATAAGCATACTGTTAAAGAATTGCCAACATTGAAAGCCTTTCTGTTGTTGCCATGCAGAGAATACTTGACTAGATAATGTATAAGCCTTGGGTATTAAAGGACAGGATTCCATTATTTTAAAAGCTCATTACACTTGTTGGAGACTTCCAGTCATCTCTACAGACTTTACCCGTAATCTAAACAGAATGCCAATCATGTGTGGTCCATAACCTGTACAGTAATCCTTTAAGCAATGTATCTTGAGCTTGTTTCTTGTTTGCTTTTCATTTTTTACTTTTATCATGTTTTCCCCATGAAACAAGTTGTCAGGCAGCAGGTCTTTTTTGGATAAGAAACATTTTTACAAGTGGGGGCATCACATAGATTTCTACTTTCAGCATGTTGCTTGGTACTTTAATAAAGCTGAATATATTATAATTAGAACTGCAGTGCAAGGAGAAGTGGCTTGAGTTGAGTGCTTCTGGTTTTTCTTATACTTGATTTTGACTGGCATTCCAGTAATGTATTTAAAAAGTAATTTATTTTTTCATGCCTCACAACCTTTTGTTTCCATCTAGATATTAAGTAAGCTGTCATGCAGCCGATGCATTGAAATATTTTTATTCTTCTACACTTATTTTTGTCTTGATTGGACTTTCATAATGATGGTTTGCCACCCAGGGCAGCGTATTTAATTAAAGTTAGTTTTTTGTGGTTTTGTGCATAGCCCCTCCCCTTTATGGTTGACCACACCCCTTCCCTTTGACCCCACCCATTCAGCATCTCCTGCAGCCCCCCTGTGATTTGAAGTCACCAGCCGCCACTGTACCCCAGTATCACATAATATTCACTCCTCTTACAGACATTTTCTAAAAAAATAGATAAAGTTATCTGGATGCAAGCCTGTGAGTGGCCATTTCAAAAGCTCAAGGAGGCTTGAGTGAAACCCCACCCCATATTAGCCAGTCCCGATTACAATTAAAAATTTACTCTGTAGATGGATACTTCAAACGAAGGTCTGGGGACTATACTTTGCCATGTCTCTTCAAAGTCAGAAAAGCATAAAGTAGTGTACCTCAGTCCTAGATTTCAGTCATAGGAATATTCATATGCAACTGTAGAGCAGGGAAGTTTAGTAATAGTAAGGGATCTTCAAAAACATTAAATTTAACTACATGGTAGAAATATACAGTAGTTACAAATCATAATCCCTTAGTGTGGTTAACTAGGGCCAGTGGGAAAATCAGTGATGTTCTTAGACTGATTTTAAAATTACAGTCCTGCAACATGACTATACAGCATAGGGGTGGAGCCTATAATATATCTGCAAATAGTTTGTCAAGACAGGGGACTGGCAAGTGTAAATATAGGGATGCATCACTTTTTACCCAAGCTATGTTTCTTTGAGGTGTCTCAGGAAAAATCACTTTTGTCTGGGAAAGTGGTGGAGAGATGTGAGAAGCTGTATAAAACCTGTAATGTTTTTTTTTTTTCAATAGAGATGAAGCAAAATGTGGAATGTAAAAACACGAACAAAAAATGTACTGAACTAATGCAACTATGATTCTTTATTCAGAGCAGCAATGTACAAAGTTGTATAGAACATATAAATATTTTTCATTGCATTGTTAAAAATGAAACTTTTACACACACACACACACACACACACACACACACACACACACACACACACACACACACACACACACACACACACACAATCTTCCTGCCAAAAAGCTACATCACCTTAGATGGACTGTACCTTCCTAACGAGTATGTTATCTTGCTGAGACATGATGCTAGAAGTAAGTTTCTGTATATTTAATTTCACAGTATGCTTACACATTTTTAAGCATTTTTATTACTTGGTTACAAAAGCATGTGGTTATCTAATTATTCATCAGTATAATTACATAATGCTGGTGAAATATAACTGTTGGAATCCCCCCTTTCAGACAAAGATTGCTTAGAAATAGCAAGCATTGACTTTTGAGTTAGAGGTAGCTCGCTTTTAAGAATGTTCAGTAATAGTGTCCTGTGTGACAGATTGGTCTGTCTGGTGGTAGGAAGTTACTGTAAAGGTAGAAAGACACTGTGGCAATGAAAATCATAAATAGCTTCTGTGAATTACTGTGTGTGTGTGTGTGTGTGTGTGTGTTTTGCAAAGATACACACACACACACACACACACACACACACACACACACACACACACACACACACACACACACACACACACACACACACACACACACACACACACACACACACACACACACACACACAGACTTACATATCATATAACCGCAAACAGCAAATGCTCAAAAGAGCAACCAAAAAAAAGATTGGTCTTTTAAGATTAAAATATAAAATAATGAAAAAATGCTATTTGCACAGAGGGGCAAGCCCACTGCACCCCTTGCACCCATTGCTAATCATACATACCAACTCTGAGGTTGCACAACAGCAAGGAAAATGTAAATTTCCAGACCCCGCTGTAGCACAGTCTCTCACACAGAGCAGCTGGCAGTCAACAAAACATGGAAAAAAAACAATATTTATTCTTTTGAACACTCTCTCTTACTACCACTATATGTATATATATATATATATATATATATATATATATATATATATATATATATATATTTATTTATTTAATTATATGGGTATATACTTGTTACATTGAACTGAGTAGAAAGTCAATTGTGGGTTGTTCAATGTCAAAATGGTGAAACATTTAAGAGAGAGAGAGAATAAAGAAGTGGGATAGGAAGGAGAGGGTATATCCATATCCTGCTGGAGTAGACTCTGACATTTCAAGCTCCAGTGTAGACAGTGAGTAGGACAAAACTGAAGTCATGAACCATGATGGGGGTTCAGTGTGTATGCTAGAAAGGAAAGAGTTCTGGACTTGGTTCTGACTAAGGTGAAGGGGGTCTTGGATGCCTAGGTGAAAAAGCCCTCACCAATCAATGATCAAGTCATTTTGTTATTTAGATGGAGGGTAAGGTTAAGAGCACATAGTCAATCTGGATGGTTTATAGTTTTAGAGGAGGGGATTGTGATGAATTCTGAAGGGAGCCAAAGATGAGTTAGGAGACTTGTGACAACATGAGGGAGTAAACAAGCTATACCAATGGTTCAGGGACTTAGTACTCGGGGCTAAGGGCAAGGGTTTGAAAAAAGGCAAAAGAACGATAAGGAAATGTGACACACAGGAAGGTGAAGATAATGATTACTGCAAAATGGAGGCCATACAAGAGATTAGACTGAGGAGGTGGAGTAGGAAGAGGCACAATACAAGGAGGCAAACAGACTAGCAATGAGGGTGAGAACAGTAAAAGTACAGCCTGAAACAGAATTACCAGAAGTAGTCAAGGGAGAAAAAGGCTTCTTTAGGTATATTGCAGAAACAAGGAATGCATGGGCAAACTTGGTCAGGTTCAACAAAAAAAGGAAAGAGATAGAAGGTTGGCAAAAAACAAAAACAAAAAAAACAGAATGCATGAATACCTCAATTTCACACTTTTACCAGGGAAAGAAGTGGGAGGGTGGCATTTTGAGATGGATGTAAAATGGGTACAGCAGTGGACAAACACCAAGATAAAGAGGGAAGCATTTGAAAGGGAAATGGCTTCCTAAAGGGAGAATAAGTCAATGTGACCTGATGAACTGTCTCCCAGGGTCAGTCATCTGGCCAGTGTGATAGCTGATCCCCAGACTTATATCTTTCAACAGATCACTGGTCAGGGCACAAGTAACTGAAGACTGGAAGATACCAACTGTGGTACCCTTGCATGAGGAGGGGGTAGGAAAACTCCAGGGCCCATTACCTTATGGTTATTGGCAGGGAAAGTCATGGACAGAATCTTAAAGGAAAGGCTGATTGCCATTGTAGTAGACAATAATCTCCATGAGAACAGCCAACATGAATTTGTTGCCAGAAAATGTTATCAGACAAACTGGATCCACTTTTCTGACTGGATTACAGGAGAACTTGACAACACAGTACTAGTACATATGGTCCAGTTAAACAACATGTACTAGTACATGTGGTTTAACTAAACTTCAGCAAGTGAAGTGGGTTTGGGGTACAAAAAAATTTGTGAAAATCAGTTGCTGCATGGCTAACTGGTAGGACATGGAGGGTTATGGTAACAGTGACAATGCCAGGAATAAAAAAATTACTATTGGTGTACACTGCAAGGATCAGTTTTGGGTCTAGTGCTCTTTAGAGTGTTTGTTTCAGACATACTTGAAAAATAGGATTAGCTTCTCCACTAATAACACAAAGTTAGGGCAAACAGTGGAAAAATTTGTGGGTAGCACTGCAGGATGAGGGATAAGTATAAAGAAAGATTTGGAAAGGGTGACCAAATAGGCTGAAAGTTGGCAGCTGAGGTTTGTTGTCAACAAATGCAAAGTACTACAATTGCAACTGGGCCCCAGTATTCATTGTTAAAGTATCCACAGGAGGAGGAAGAGGGTTGAGAAGTGTTGATCATACTTGAACTGAGCCACTCTCCATAACAAGAGAGAATAGTGCAACATCTAAACGAATACTGTATACCCGAGGATGATAGATTCTGGAAATGAAGAGGTAATGCTTCTGCTATAATGGACATTGGTCAGGCCACACTTCGAGTAGTCTTTACAGTTCTGCTGGCCAAAGAAGGAGAGAAGCATTAAGTTGCTAGAAGTCCACAGGAAAGCCAGCAGAAAAGTGCAGAGTATAGAAGGGGAATGATATGATTAGAGACTAGAAAAACTAAAGCTTCCTGACTTTAGAAGAGACATGGGGACATAATATGGGTGTGTTGGGGAGTTATGAAGAGATTGGCCTTAACAGGAGGGATAGAAGTGAGAGGGAAAATATGGTAGATTATAGGGACCAACTACTCAATGGATCAGTGAAAAGCTCTTCTTCATAGAGAGAGCTGTGGATCCATGGAATGGACTACCAGAATGGATACTTAAGAAAAAATTCAAAGATGCATTTGAAGGAGTATGAGGTAGATGGAGAAGAGGGGAGAATGAAGATGGAAAAGAAGGGTGGTACAATGTTGGATTTACTTAAAGGAAGACTCAATAGGCTTACAATCCCTTGATGTCAAGCATATGCAGTTTAAAGTGCTCAAATATCTATAAAATTTAGTTTGATCATTACACAACCCTTTGATATGTCATTTAATATAGGTAGAAATATTTTAAAATCATTGATTACTGAACAGAAACAAGGGTCACCAATGTACTGGTGCTTGGCGGTGCATAATAACCATGCTTTTTGCATTTAAATCTGCACAGCAACTCTAGTACAGAAATGTTATTCAGTACATGACTAATTAGGCTATTCAGATGTCTTTGGGAAAGAGTTTTATTTTAAATGTGGTGGACATTTGCTTCTCACTATCTAACCTCCTGGAGTCTGACCCTCACATTATTTACCATGATGAGAGGTGCTGTAGTCTGACCAACTGCCACCTGATGACACCCTCTTCTCACTGTATTTGTCCACTCTAGTGACTGAATTTCACATACAGGGTCCCCAGTGCCTTACATGGATCTTTGTACTCATTATGTTAGGCAGCACATCAATACAGAATTATAGCTCACTTGATGCTAAGCAATGCTAAATAAAGCAGAAAGGTTTTCCTGCAAGCTAATTGGAAATTAAAGTGACCTCTAAGTGTATTTCAGCCACATGCCTTCCTGAGTTAATCACTAGATAAATTATTACTTTGTTTTAGTCCTCCACTATAAAAGCCCCATTCCCCAGAAAAATATCTCAACTAGTGTCAAACAATGTCAAAGAAATACCAGTCCAATGTGAGCCAGAAAACCCAGAACACAATTAGATAAAATAAAATAATCCCAGCAGAGGTGAGGAATCTAAGATATAAACAACCAGCTCAATCAGCAACAAAGATATAGGCATAATAAAGTCCAAATGTCTTTAATAACAAAAAAGTGTGAGCGCTTTCGCAGTGAAATACTGCTTCTTCAGACAACATACACCAAATCACATTAAATATTTAAATACAAGACAATTACATTGTCAGTCTATCAAAAAACAACCATAATTAACACACTAAAAAGCATTTTAAAAACAATTAAAACTTTAAAGGGTACAGGTCATTACACATGCTTTACATGGTACTATCTCAATTTCTTGGCTTTAAGCACAGGTTTCAGGGGCACACTGTCATTAAGTCCCAGGCCTCTGTGCGAGGCCAACCGTAGAATCCATTGCAACTCTACATTTTCTGTTTTATTGACATCACCCATCCTCTTGTTGGTCTCAATTATCTGTAGAACCTGAAACAAGAAAGTATGTGTGTTACCCTCCGGAATGTTGTGCTTTGCTAGTGCACTGTAATCTAACCCTTTCTTAATAGAGAACAAATGATCTCGAATACACTCTTTTAACTTACGGTTGGTTTTACCAACGTAAAATATAAAACATACTGTACAATGTGCTACATACACCAGATTTTGGGTGTCGCAAACTGATGTAGCCTTAGGCTGTCATAGCCTGCCAGTTCCAGGGTGCTTTACGAACCTGCATTCGTCTATGCTGTTACAATAATTACAGCACCCACATTTACGTGTGCCCCCCCATACTACAGCTAGATGTTATTCTCTTATGGTAGCACAGGTGCTGCTTTAAGTTCATTCTATTCTTACACACGAACCCAGGTTTAGACCCAGTCACTGCTGAAACTCTTTCATCAATCTGCAATATGGGCCAGTTCCTGGTCAAAACCTCTTGTATGTGACCCACTCCCTTATGCTACCATAAGAGAATAACATCTAGCTGTAGTATGGGGGGCACACGTAAATGTGGCTGCTGTAATTATTGCAACAGCATAGACAAATCCAGGTTCGTCAAGCACCCTGGAACTGGCAGGCTATGACAGCCTAAGGCTACAGCAGATTGCAACACCCAAAATCTGGTATATGTAGCACATTGTACAGTATGTTTTATATTTTATATTGGTAAAACCAACCGTAAGTTAAAGGAGTGTATTCAAGATCATTTGTTCTCTATTTTACCAGGTTTAGACCCAGTCACTGCTGAAACTCTTTCATCAATCTGCAATATGGGCCAGTTCCTGGTCAAAACCTCTTGTATGTGACCCACTCCCTTATGCTACCATAAGAGAATAACATCTAGCTGTAGTATGGGGGGCACACGTAAATGTGGCTGCTGTAATTATTGCAACAGCATAGACAAATCCAGGTTCGTCAAGCACCCTGGAACTGGCAGGCTATGACAGCCTAAGGCTACAGCAGATTGCAACACCCAAAATCTGGTATATGTAGCACATTGTACAGTATGTTTTATATTTTAGATTGGTAAAACCAACCGTAAGTTAAAGGAGTGTATTCAAGATCATTTGTTCTCTATTAAGAAAGGGTTAGATTACAGTGCACTAGCAAAGCACACCATTCAGGAGGGTAACACACATACTTTCTTGTTTCAGGTTCTACAGATAATTGACACCAACAAGAGGATGGGTGATGTCAATAAAACAGAAAATGTAGAGTTGCAATGGATTCTACGTTGGCCTCACACAGAGGCTTGGGACTTAATGACAGTGTGCCCCTGAAACCTGTGCTTAAAGCCAAGAAACTGAGATAGTACTATGTAAAGCATATGTAATGACCTGTACCCTTTAAGGTTTTTATTGTTTTTAAAATGCTTTTTAGTGTGTTAATTATGGTTGTTTTTTGATAGGCTGACAATGTAATTGTCTTGTATTTAAATATTTAATGTGATTTGGTGTATGTTGTCTGAAGAAGCAGTATTTCACTGCGAAAGCGCTCACACTTTTTTGCTATTAAAGAAATTTGGACTTTATTACACCTATTTGGATTTATCTTTGTTGCTGATTAAGCTGGTTGTTTATATCTTGGATTCCTCACCTCTGCTGGGATTATTTTATTTTATCTAATAGTGTCAAACAATACTGAGAGCAATTTCTGCAAGACCAGAGGAGAAATTACAGTGACCTTCAGAATGCCATGTAGCTTCCTGTTTTTTTATTTGATTGGAACTGGATGCACTATTGAGATAAGTATCTTACACAGAAATTGCCTTCAAAATGGTGACTTGCACATTGCTAACACTGTCCTTTGCTCACACAATTGGCTCCCTTAAGAAACCTTCAGATGCATTCTTTCACATTTCACATTTAAGTTAATATAAGCAAACAAAAGTAGTTAACAGCCTTTCAGTAAAAAAACATTATTCTGCATTCCCTATATTGCTGTTATCTCTACCTTAGAAAATTACCCCGTTACAAAAGGTCAGACAACTCATTTGAATAAAATAACCAAGAACAATATGGCCTCTGACTGCCAACTACAGATTGAAACCAGACTAAATTAGGAAAATCTACTTACAATGTGGGATGCTGTAACAGTTTTTATGATTGTTCTTGGGGAAAAAAGTGCCACTAAAAAATGCATTATGGGATTCACCGTTACATTATTTACTTATTCAGCATTTCTTGTCTCCACCATTTTAACCATTTTGGAGACCATACTTTAAACTTCCTTGTTTTTAAGATTAACTCTAGACAGTTATGTTGCACTTCAACCTTACTGCAACCTTCTACTACCTTTTTCCGGTCTCTCCAGTGGTCAAGTTTGGTAGAAGGGGCCCCTAAAGTCTTACAGATATTGAATAACATTTATCTTGGTATACTACTTTATTTTGTACTATTTGGGGCTCTTCCTGTTCCAAATTCCACTATCATGATCACATACCCACTATGAAACTATGTTATGTCTCTTGTTTTCATTTTGTGACAACAGGCTGCCATGAAATGTGGTTAGATGTGTCTTCCTTTCCTCTTTTATAATGTTGAATCATTGGAATACACAGCAAGAAGGAGCTGAATATTATGCTGGTTGACGATCATTTAATACCTTGACGTCCAGACATCGGTCTACACGAATGTCTGCGAGCTGAAGGATGGTGAAAAGACTCGGTATTTGTGCCGCTAAGGGCTACTGCATGGCAAGAAGACCCAAGAATTAGTTCTGCAACATTAACTAAGATGAACGTCTGACAGAGTACTAGGGTACTAAAGTCAACAACTATATTTCTAGCCTAAATGGAGGCTTTCATCTGAGGCTGATAAAAATTACCCCAAGGGTCTGTACTCAGAGCTGTTTTCTAAACCAGTACATATGACTATATCTACAGGCCCACACTACTGCAAGTCACCTTTTTGTCTGTACAGCTGACAGTGGTTTACTGTAGAGACTATACATTTTTACTAGTCTTTTGTTTTTGGCATGGGCTCATACTACCAGGCCTTCCAAAATGCCATCTACTTTTAGCAGTGTGTCTCACTGTGGGTCAAAGTATCACATCACTTTTTCGGAGCGTAACCTTGTTTTGCTTATTAAAGACTTTTTTGATACCTGTCTGTCCATTCAGATTAGGCTTCTTTCATTAATTCACATAACGGTGCTGTTATGAAACTGACATCACTAATAAACACTGACCAATACTTTGCAACTCCAAACCAACTTATAATTTCCCTGGCTTCTTCTGGTGGTGAAATAGCACATTTTGATTTCACTTTATTAGGATCAAGTGACATTCCATTACTTGAAAATAACCACAGAACTTAAGTCTGTCTTTGTCAAACTCACATTTTTCTTTGTTATTGAAGGATTCTATTAAATCTGTCAGGTGCATTCCTAATTAATTAATCATGCTTTTCTGCCCTGCCATACATAATTAAGTTGTCATTGTATTTTTCTGCAATTGGTATTTCCTGGATAAGCTTTTATATTATAAACTGGAATATCTGCCGAGCAATCGTTCTCTAGTACCTCATAAGTCAACATGATTTAAAAATATTGTAATGCCCCTAAATTCTGGGTTGAAATCCCTCTTTAACTGTTAAATCATGCACCTCCAATTTAAGTCAATGGATAAATCTGACTTGTAGGACCTTACCTTTATCATCTGCATTAGGGAAATCAGTTCTGGGTGAAGCCTATGCCTAATATCAGTCACCCACCGCACAACCAAAGTGCTATTTATGGACTATGGCCACCACTATTAATATGACCACATCTTTGTATTACTGTTTAAGCCAGCAAGCTTTAAGACATAACATTCTAGAATACATTGTGGTAGATCAGGGGCAAGTGAGGTATTCTGATTATCAGTGGAATGAGTGAATGTGGAGGGGGGCTTAAATTGATTGCCGTTGGGAGATTTGTAGCTACTGCTGGTAGAGGTGAGTGTGTACTGGGGTTAGGGATGGCCTTGCTCCAGAATGGGGAAGAGAGTTCATCTGATCTTCACTGGGATGAGTGAAGGACTGTGGGGGTGGGGAGTGTCTTGACTGCTGTTGTGATAGATGAGGGACTGGAAGGATGTTCCAACTGCTGACTGTGTGCAGCAGGACTTGGGGCTCTGACAGTTGAAATTTAGTGTGGAAGAAAGCTTGAGGCTGAAATCTATTAAATATTGTCTGCAATGCATGTTTTAAAACTGGTGAATAGTGATTAATGGTAGGCTGTGTGAGAGAAGGCAGTTAACAAGGTACTAGCTGCTGATGGGAGAGGAAAGGGTCACTGAGAACTCTGATCATCCTGGGACACATGATAGGATGGATCTACTGACTGTTGGGTGGAGGGACGGTGGAAGCATATTTCACTCACTGCTAAGGTGCATGAATGGGGAGCTAAGCCTGCCAATTGCTGTTAGGATGGTCTGCTTACTGCTAGGGTGCAGAAATTGGGAGCTAAGACTGCCAGTTGTGAGTGTGTTCCACTTACTGCTAGGGTGCATGAATGAGGAGCTAAGACTACCAGTTGCTGTAGGAGTGTAAGTAATTAGGAGCACTAATCACCACTGGGAAAGCAAGGGGAGGCTGAGGGTGGTGAAAACTTACTGAAGGCATAGGGAGCAGTGGGCTTCGAGGAGCATCTGGTGTTGTGGATGGGGCAAATAATGCTGGCAAAGACTGAGGTAAGATATGTATTCAGATTTTAATGGAGTACTCCTGACCCACACCAGGGACCCTTGCTAATGGTGGGAGGGGTATATGTGCCCCTCCCACCATTAGCAAGTGTCCCTGGCTAATGGTGGGAGGGGTATCTGTACCCTATTGGCCAGTGTGTGCCCGCCATAAAGCCTAGCATCCCTGGGTCAATAAGCTACTAGCTGGCCAGTGTCTAGTTGCCCAGCCTGGGTTACCTGGGATAGCTCTGTTGAGTGAAAGCTGGACATAAAACCAACCAACCTGCCAGACTGAACTGAGAATTGCTATGCTTAATGTAGGTTCACTGACAGGACGCAGCTTGGAAGTGGATGACATGATGATACAGAGGAGGCTGGACATCTTATGTATCCAAGAGACGAGATGGAAGGGCCATGCAGCAAAAACACTTGGCTTGGGATCCAGAGTCTATTACTCAGGTGGAGGGCAGGCTAGAAATGGTGTAGGAATTGTGGCGAGAGACAGGCTTCAGAAGGCAGTAAGGGATATCATCAGAATTAATGACAGACTCATGGCAGGCAGACTCCAGTGTAATGACAGGGCAGTATTCATAACCTCAGCTTATGCCCCACAGCAGGGTTGTAATAGTGAGGAAAAGAGTGCATTCAGACAGCAGTTGCAAGACCTACTAGATAAAGCAGGACAACATGAATTGGTGTTGATAATGAGTGACTTGAATGCACATATTGGGACAGACAGAACAGGATATGAGGACTGCCTGGGCCCACAGGGGTGGGGCAACAGGAATAAAGAAGGAGAAGCCATTCTAGACTTCTGTCTGGCAAATGGCTTGATAGTGGCCAACACACGGTTCAGAAAGAGAGAGAGTCAGAAGATCACATACAAGAGTAGTCAACATGCAACTCAGGTAGACTTCCTCCCAGTAAGGAAAAGGCACTGGGGTAGAATCCATGATTGCAAAGTCATCCTCAGTGAAACAGTCGTCCCACAGCATAAACTACCAGTTGCCAGAATCAGCTGCAAGCAGTGGTCAGAGAAGGGTCTAAGGTCAACAGGGACCAGGCTGAAGACCTGTAAGTTGACTGCACAGAAAGTACAAAAGTTCAAGGAATTACTCAGGGCTCTAGCACCCCAAGAAGAGGAGGAGGAAATAGGTGGAGTTGAAGAAGAATGGCAGCGTGCATGTGTTAGGACTACAGAAAAGATATGTGGCTGAGCCACGTGTGGAAATAAGGTAGATAAGGAAAGCTGGTGGTGGAATGCAGAAGTCCAGGAAGTCATCAAAAGAAATAAGGAGTGCAGGAAGAAGTGGGAGATAGAAAAGACTGACCAGGCTAGGAAGGCCTACTGGTTGGCTAACAAAGAAGCTAAGAAAGAAGTTTTAATAGCAAAGAATAAGGCATCGGAGGCACTGTACCAACTTCTGGAAAGTGACTCAGTAAGGGGCACAAAGAAACTATATCAGGTTGCAAGGTAAAGACAGAAAGATAAAGAAGATACTCAAACACCCTTCATAAGGGATGCCAGCAACAACCTGCTCACCAGTCTAGAGGACATCAAAGGCAGATGGAAGGAGTATTTCCAGCAGCTTCTGAATGAAGAAACCCCACATAAGCTGTACTACCCCAGAAACAGCCTATAATGAGAGAAGAAGAGGAGCCCACCATAGAAGAAATAAGAACAGCACTAAGGAAGATGAAGTCAGGGAAAGCAGCAGGCTCAGATGAGGTCACATATATTATAAAGATGCTGGGTGAGATAGGAGAGAAATGGCTCCTGAGGGTACTAATAGCAGTGTGGAGAGAAAGGTGTATCCCAGATGACTGGAGAATAAGCATACTCATGCCAGTGTACAAGAACAAAGGGGACTTCCACAACTGTGGGCAGTATAGAGGCCTCAAACTCCTATCACATTGCATGAAAGTTCTGGAGAGGGTGACTGATAAACGGATATGCATAGTAGAATGTAAGATGGGAGATGAGCAGTTTAGATTCAGATCAGGATGCAGCACAACTGACTCTATGTTTGCATTGAGACAGATACTTGAGAAGAAGCTAGAGATGAGGAGAGTCCAACTGGGCATTCTTAGACTTGGAGAAAGCATTTGACAAGATCCCAAGAAAGCTGATCTGGGCAGTACTGTGATGGTTTGAAGTCCCAGAAACACTGATAGAATTAGTGCAGGCTATACCCAATGACTCAAGTACGAACAGTGTTCGGCCTCACAGAGGGGTTCCCAGTGGGAGTAGATGTACATCAAGGTTCAGCTCTGAGCCCCCTGCTGCTCATACTGGTGATGACCTACATTAGCAAACAGGTTGGAGAAGACAGATCAACAAAGCTGCAGTATGCAGACCATGTGGCAGTACAGGCAGACTCCGAGCTAGCACTTCAGCAAAGGATAGAAGAATGGAATGCAAATCTGAAGGCACACGGGATGTAACTAAGCACAGATAAGATGGTGGTAATGGCAGCAAATTGTTGAAATCAGAAGAAGCTGAGAATAGAGATAGAAGCGAAGATAGTGGAACAGGTAAACAGCTTCAAGTATCTGGGAAGGGTAGTTGAGGAGAAGGGTTGTCTGAATGAAAAGGTCAAAGCTAGAATCAGAGGGGCTACAGCTAACTGGCATATAGTATTAGGTGTAGTCTATGACAGAAGAATGCCAAAGAAGCTGAACAGTAAGGTGTACAAGACAGTGGTGCGCGGCCAGCACTACTGTATGGTATAGAAACCTGGGCAATAAAGGCAGAACAGTTGAAGCTAGAGGTGATGGAAATGAAGTGCCTGAGAAGGGTGGTAGGATGTACACTGTGAGACAGACAAAGAAATGAGGACATAAGAGCAGAAGCCAAAGTAGCTCCAATTGCAAGAAAGATCAAAGACAACAACTTACAGTGGTTTAGGCACATGTGTAGAAAAGCAGAAGACAATCTGGTGAGGAAGATTTGGGACAGACAGGAAGAAGGTAAGAGGTAGCGAGGATGTGCAGCAAAGAGGTGGATGGATTGTGTGAAAGAAGATCTGCGACAGTCAGGCATGAGTGTAAAAGAAGGCAGGAGTGTGGCACTGAATCAACAGAGTTGGCGACAGTTAACATGATACCCCGACTCCATGTAGAAAAATGGGAAAAAGGGGGCTGATGATGATGATAATGATGACTCCAGCAGAACCTTTGCCAACAGCAGCACAAGTGTAGTAATTTCAGTTTGCCTGGTGTTCCCTATACCTGGTGTTTGGAGTAAAGGGGTTCTATATGTCATAATTTTTTTTAAGTGATGTCATCCCCCATGCCTGCTGACCACTGAACTGCCATCTTATGTGCACAGCCCATTTTTTCATCTGCCCTGCATATTTTCAACTGAGACTGAGAACTGGTTGGAGCAGCCATCATACAGGCATGGCCTGTGACTTTACTGGCATCCCAGCACTTACAACATATGAATACATCCTTAGCTAGACACCCTGATGGCTGACCTGTGCACCTGTGTCACTGCAGTGACATCCCCTGCCCCCTTCCTTTATGTGCATAGTTCCACACCCAAGCCTACAAGGACTACCATCACATTCCGAGCATCTCTATTTTACAGGTCACACAGCACCATGGCCACTGCAATTCTGCAAGACTCCATTTGCACGTGAGCAGGTTGCCATCACCAGCAGCAAACTCTCCCTTCACAGAAAACTGATAAGCCAGTATAAACTGCTCACTCCAACTTTACTGTACCCAGCTCTTACAGTGCCTGAGCTGCTATTTGAACTTGAGTTGTCTGGGTCAAAGGTAGGGCTTTATCTCTATGTCATACAGTCAGACTTCTGTCAGTCATAAATAACTTACGAATCCTAGTCTATGACAACAAATATCAGTTGACATTTTTTTTAAAATAAACATCATTTTTTATGACTCAAGTAAATATGTTTAACCAATTACAAGCAGTAACTTAATTTCTGATGTAAATCTCAGATGTTTGCTTTTACCAATTTCACTGTTAAAAGGTTGTTGTATTGTCCTTTCCATGGCAGGGAGATCAAAGACATTGAAAGTAGCCCTAATAAACTGGGTGCTACTAGAGAACCTGACTCTAGAGGAGCTGGCTGGAAGGATGAGAGTGACAAGCCTAAGGTTCACTCAGGCGTCCTAGTGGGAGAAAGGCAGTCTAACTGTATGACTCCACCAACTGGAAGGTGGGTGAAAAAGCTGCAGTGTAAGATGCATGATGAATGCACCGACTCGCCAAGGAGTGCACAATATTTCAGTCGAAAACAGGAATAGGTGCTTGAGAAAGCACTCACTGTTGCAGGCCCTGTTTTGGAGATGGCCACCATTCCCAGGAGACAAGTAGGATAACAAAATATTTCTGATCCCCAGAAGATGATGCCCTCGATCCCTGGGACTTGTCACCCTCTCCCTACACCAGTGAAAAGGAGAATGGAATGAATATGCCATTGAGTGATGAAGGGCTCCAGATTTGGAAGGAGAAAAAAATATATATATTTTTTAAAAAAGTCTGTTGGACCTGATTTCCACAAAGTATTACACTACCTATAGATTTTGGGATCCTTGTTTAGTACAATTTCCAGATTTGTTTATGCCTACTTTTGTTAAGATAAGTAACTAGTATTCACTAGAAATTTGTCTCTTTAAGACAAATGAATTACTTTCCTTTGCCACTTTTCAATTCCACCTTACATAACTGAATTTAACTATATCTGCTTGAAGACAGATAGTCCTTGAAAGAAAGAGTCCTACCTATTATAAAATGATGGATACAGACAGCAAAGTATATACGATACTGCATGAAATTAAAATAATGACCTTAATGATTACTGAAGTACAAGTTAAATAGATGCTACTAAAAATCAATAAATTTATTTAAAAAGGAAAGAAATTTGTCACAAATGCACACTAAAGACTTTTAGATCACACTGGATATTTTATTAAAAAAAAAACTGTTATAAGGAAAATGCTGCTATATTTTGACCACATTGTGCAAACTAAGCAAAAGCAAGAAACATCACATTTTTGGGTATGACTCCATGTCAACAACTGCGATACTTTTCTATAAGAATTTCCAGCTTGCTGCAGACAAATCATTGGTATACTATTAATGAAACGGCAAACACATTTCACAACTAGGTCACTGTAGCTCTTCTATTCTCATTAATCCTCCAGATTAAAAAAAAAAAAGTTTCCCATTCCAGAACTTTGGGCAAAACCTGATGGTCCATAATGAACGTGGAGGTAGAAAGATGCAGTTCTGTAGCTCTGGTTTACAATGTATACCTCAAATGGCACTGTGTTTTTTAAGGCATTTCCACATAAACTTCCTATACCTATCAGGGACATAGTAAATACAAACACAATATGACAACAAAGCAATAATTTGCACTAGAACATTTGCAGTCGCCAGCTTGCCTTAAAGATCCTTACACTTCATTTTGTCCCTTTTTATAACAAACTATGTAACACACCTCAGGAAGCAGCAGAAACTGAACCTTAGTTATCCTTCTGGGAACTGATTTGGGAAATTATACTTGTGTTTGCTAAACTGTGGACCTGAGTTGCTAATTAAACACTGCAGAAGGCAAAGCTCCAACAGTACTTGAGAAAACTGCCCTGGTGCTGGGGGTGTAATATACCACCATTGCACTAGGAATTCCCCCTTACCCTGAAATGCATTGCTCTATGAGTGCATTATAAAAGTAAATGAAGTACGTCAAAGCCACAGCATGTAAGGGGTCTGGAAATAAACTCTGAATTCTATAACTGATCATCTGTTTTTGACAGAATGCATAACTTGACTAAAAGGCTGGTGAATGGACAACCTAGACCCCTGCTACAGTCTTCAAAACAGACAGCTTCTGGTAACAGTGTTTCAAGTCAGATTTTAACAACTTCTTCTCAAGTTCTTATTTCAACATTTCCTGTTTGTTAACTGGGTAAGTGCAATGGTCTCAAGATCATTTTACATTGACATTGACATTGGCTAAACGTTGTATGCATGTATATGTTTATACAGCTGCGTGCAGTAGTTAATACAGGTGATGACAATGTGCAGACCACGGGTCAGAATGACTCATGGGACTTTCAAAGGTTTAATGTACCTACGACTGTAAGAACTCCTACACCTCCTATAAAAAACGAGCAGATGCCTACCAATATTGTTTACAGATAATATGAAAAAACAGAGGTGCCCATGGTCTAACAAAATTAAAAACCTGAGAGGTACAGATAATAAGAACACTGTTGCAGCTGAAAATGATGTTATTTTGACATTTCTGCATCCTTTTATGCAAGACAGAGTGACCTGTGAATTGATTACAATTAAAGTAAACACAAAGGATCTTCCCTGCAAGGGGATGTGGAGGCAAAGACCCCACAAAGAAAAAAATCTTCACTTCCAAGTTTGTACAAATGTCATTTCGGACAATTCATCTTATAAAACCCTTCCTTGCTGAGGTGGTCTGACGTGGAACAAACTACATTCACAAAAATATTATCAAACAGGTCTGAATGCAAACTTCTTCAATTTTATGAAAAATAATTTTGTGGAAAGTTTTCTTGTGTTCTCATAATTTTTATAAAGAGTCTCATAACCTAGAACAGTCATACCACTGCTTAACTTTATTTTTAGTGTCCACAGTTCAGCAGGCTGTACATTTTCCTTTGATGCCTCAAAGATCAGAGGCTGTAGGCTCTATTCCTACATCCAGCTGCTTGAATTCATGTTTCAGTACTGACACTTAAGACTTTCGGCTTTTCCCAGTTAGGGGTTGCCACAGTGGCACTCCGGTCCACTCATGATTGGCAGTGGATTTTTACAGTGCTGAGTTGCCAGCCCAATGCCCAACCTTCAATGAAGGCACACCCATTCACACTCGCACCTACCTCCATGTCTTTAATGTCACTCGACCGCAGGGAGGACATGCAGACTCCACAAAGAAGGCGCTCCAGCTGAGAATCGAACAGGAGAACCTCTTGCTGTGAGGCGACAAAGCTAACTGCTGCACCACCGCAGCTGCAGTACATAAAACGGGAGGTGGGTTGTTCATTTTTTGTGAGGCATCATTAAACCAAGGTACCAGCTGATTACATTGGTGGTAGTTTAGGTAGATGATAAAAATCTCACAACACTTCCTGAAAGATGAAGGGCATTTTCCCAATGCCTTTGCCAAATTTCCCCATCTGTACAAATACAACCTCACACCTTCCCAGAAAACAGACCCACAGGTCCAGGGTGGGACTAACTTGATCAACAACAGTAAATATTTAATTACAGTGACAAGACATAATACTCAAAGCTTACATAAAGATCTTGGACATAGTAAGGGTGAAAGACATGCCCTGAACTGAGGAAAAAGCCACATGTTCATTTGAAGTGGTACTGTCACATAACCTACTACCATTTAGTCAACTAATATCCCACAGATGAGATTATTTCAACAGCTGGCCGCACAGACATTCCATGCTTATTACCTGAAGAGTTTCACTCCATGCAGATATGTTCTCATATCAGTTGCCTGTCGCTTCTTGTTTATGCCTGACTTAAAGTCAGAAACATCCACTCATGGCATCACAGCCTGTTTCTATGCAAATTATACTGATGCTAAAGAAAGGTGATTAGAACTGCAGTACATGAAATGAATCATAAGCTGATGGAAGTTAAGAGGTAGGCAGCCTCAGCACTTAAATGGCCTAAGGCAAATACTAGAACGTTCTGACATGTTTAATATGAAGTCCATGTGATCAGACTCCTGTTAAACACAATATTCAGCTAAAAAATAGTGTATTACTTTGATTGGTCATGTTTACAGTGATACAAAACAACCTGAGAAGTACTAATAAATTACAATACAAGATGTTAAATACTGGTCTTTACATATTTTCCAAGAACTGCTATTTAAAAATTATACATTAAAATACTAATTTCTCAGTTGAATGAGTCAAAATGTGTGGGGGTGTATTACAAATATCATTATTATGCAATGTATACAGCTAGAATGATAAGCATATAGCTTTATCATTACAAAATACAGGGTGGTCATTTAGATTTCAAGTTAATCCGCTTTGCTTTCCCTTCAGGCAAACTGGAATACATTAGTGTTTTCTTTGTGTGCTAAACATGTAATCACCACCTAGCCAACTAAATGGGTAAGGGAAGCAACCATAAGAGAATGTTGCCTGATCGGTAATTTAGAAACTGCATCAAAGGTGTGTAACCCACTGGTAGAGGCAGGATGTCTGTGCCACATGCAGTGCAAGCTGGGTAACAGATTTGGTTAGTTCATTAGCCAGGATGGGAGAGGGTACACTGCTAAAGCCTGACTTCTTAACTTGGGGAGAGGGGAGCAGAGAAGCAGTGACAAGCTGCTACTGGCTGAGGTTGGGTGTGTGATTAGCCACTGGAGCAATAGTGGGATAACAAGAAGTAGTACCCCATTTTTGTATTTCATGCCTCGTTCATGGGACATGAAAAAAAAAGCCTTGCCATATGACAGCTGCAACAACCAGCTCAGTGCAGCACCTGCCTCACTGACATGCAATATTTCCATGGAGAAGGGGAGCTGTGAGGCAGCAGTATATCCCAAGAATAGGCAGGAAAGCTGCACTGGGAAGTGCATGGGCTTTGCAGCTGCAGATTTCAGCTTAGTAGGAACCAAGGCAGAAAGGACAGTAAGAAAAAGGAAAATAGAGCTGTGCATTCTGGTCATTTTATTGACAGCTAGGTAGATTAGAGCTCACTGCCAAGCAAACACACCGATTTGCAAGGCTTGTTAGCACATCAGTATTTTAAGTAAGAACATTCTTTCAAATTCCTTTTTTGTTCTTAAAATAAACTGTTTGCCTAAGCCAGAATACTAAATATACATATTCAGCAGACTGTACTCTCCTAGCCTTTATTGGAACTACCTTACATCTGTCCCATGCATTTCTGAACACACACATATTTCCAATATATTCATTGCTTTGGAAGCAACTACCTCATTAGGGAAGATGATTCATGTTTCCATTATATACTCTCACGCAGAAAAATAAATCAAGAGTTTATTGGATAAACCTCTTTACCTCTTTCGTAAATTGAATTTCTCCCATTTCCTGGAGTGGAGGTTAGTAGAAGAATGATCTATTACCATTGGGTAAGAAGTACACAATAAATGGAGCTGTGATTCTTCATGCTGGAATTTGCAAGATAATTGTGCTACATAATAATGATCTTTAATGAAGGACCAGTTAAACCTAAGAACAAGGGTTGCTGCAGGGCTGTCTCCAGATACCCTAGGGCAGTTATTAATAGCCAGTGGTACTTCCATTTCCCTACTGTTGTGGGAAGGCAACCTTATGTCAATGTCAGTGGTGCAAGAGATAGCACACATGCCTTTGGCAGAAGGCTGTGTGTTCTATTCCCATACAAAGTAGATGGATTCCTGACATAGCAGTGCAGCATAAGGGGGATGCTTCACTCCTGAGTGTGTCATCCTTTGGATGAAATGTTAAACTGAGGTCCCATCTGCTTGAGTTGGCGTTAGTTCAGGTACACGTAAAAGATCACCAAGCACCTACAGAAAAGAGTAGGGAAGTTCCCCAAATGTCTTGGAAACATTTCCCCTTAGTAGTGTCAATTCCACCTTGGGTCTGCCCAGAAAAGAGGCTACTAGCCTAGTGGAACTCACCCAGTCAACAAAGTATAAATAAAATATAAAATCTATTATCTGGAGACAGAGGTGGTCTGTGCATGAGCAGAGTCTCATTTACAGCCTTACATGTTTACACTTGAAATGCAGTACTAGCCTTCTGTTCTGCAACCTGAAGTACAATACCTTCTCAGTGGGATTTCTGATGGCCCAGCATTTGGTGGTTGCAGCAGCAACAGTAGCAAACTACAAAATGCAGTGCAATGAAACAATCATACTGACAGGACAGGCTGTTAGTTACAGGGGCTCACACGTGTCTCATGGCACTCTGTCACAGGGCATGTATCTCTGACTGAGTTAACCTTGTAATAAGTGAATTTAACATTAATGACTTCCATGGCTTATGTTTGTGTGACAAATCCATTGAAAATTGTTTTCCTGTATGTTACTTTTTCTCTCCTCTGCCAGCCACCTCTTCAAGTTTCCCCAAAGGTACATGAGCCCTAGCAGTAAGGATCATCCTCAAATCATGCAGGGTGGCTGCCTCTACGGGGAGCTGTCATCCAGGTATACGCTGTTGATGTGTGTGCTTTTGCCAGTATCCCAGCAATTAAAGCATTTTGCAGTAGGGCCTTAATCCCTCAGTTGGTGATGTGTGTGTACCTACATCTTTGTGGGGACTGCCGTAGGGGCCTTAATCCCTCAGTTGGTGATGTGTGCGTACCTACATCATTGTGGGGACTGCCATACTCCCACCGCCCACACATCCACACATGTGTTGTCCTTAACACGAGGGACACCAACTACCATCACTGGCTTAGGCAGTCATAGTGTGCTCGCCACTACACCTGCTTCCCATGCCTTAAGGTTTTTGTCACTTGACAATGGAGTGGCGGGTAGAGTTGGCTAAGATCCATGTGCCCTCCTCCTTGTACCGGCACTGTACATTCACCCCCAGCTAGCACCATCAGTCACCTGGGCTGCTAATCGAACATGGACTCCCTGGACAGCAGTCAAGGCTTTAACCCTGACATCAATGGGCTGGCAAACACATCTGCTGACCCCTATGTTTAAAAAGGCATTACTGCAGTTGCCGAACTTCATTAAGTAACAGCAGTACCTTAGTATTTTCCATACGTATATCTCATGTTTTCTTTAAAGAACATCTCTCACTTGGTTACTTTTATTTTATCACTTAATTAATAATATTGCCTCTCTGACTCAAGATGTAGATAAAATGGTCAATTTGGCTGGATCACTTATTTGGTTAACAAGTAACAGCTAAAAAAATATATATACCTAAACTGCAGCCCACAGTATATGAATAACGCATGGTTTGTGATAAGTCTGCTACAAATGTTACTTGATCTTCTGTCCATGGTGAGCCAGGAGGTTTGCTGCCTATCAGAATATGTATACATTTAATGGTATGCAGGTACATGTCAGATCATTGTCTATACAACTGCATTCCCAATGCTTGTCCATGCATCTCTTCACTAGACACCTCATGTACCCAATAATACTATGTAGTCTACAAGATATCACTGGTCTGACTACATATGCCACATAATTTACATAATGGCAGCAATGTAGTCATTGGCAGGTAGAATGAGTATAAGCAAGAGATGCCAAGCAGGCTGCAGCAGGAGCAGTGCTGATATGGCCAGTGTACCCAGACCATTCTGCTACTTTAGAAGGCATTGCAGACTCTGCATTGGTGGCAGGAGATTTACTGTGGACAGTTCAGTACAGCAAGCTAGGCAACCAACTCTCTGTGGGGAGCTCAATGAAGCAAGTTTGGCAAAATAATTATAATACACAGCATCACAGAGAAAGCTGAATAACAAACTAGTTATGAACAGATAGACTGTGACAACATTAATTCCTATGGAGAGCAGTATGAAGCTAAAAAGCCTCTTATGATAAGCATAATGACAGGGAAAGCCTGAATGGTCACTGCTGTCAGGACACATAACTTGGCAAGTACATCTGCAGTGGTACAAGTCACATGTATCAGAGGCTACACTGTTCTGTATGTGCTGACTATGGGTTACATGTATGTTACACATCGTGAAACTCTCCTTTGCAATGTGAATGTCCCACTTTGTTGCAGCTGCACACCAACAGAGCACACATTTACACATTTACACCATTACATGGTGGTTCATGAATCACCTGCATTTCTAACTTGGAGGCTACATGGTATTGTGGCCTAATGCAGTATATCTCATGCCTAGTGCACACCTCCTGCCCTTCATCACCATGAAATAGCCACAAGTTTTCAATGCCATTTGGCACTCCCTGAAAGATATAAGTACACAAAATAACAGTATACTGTTTCAGGTTCTGTTTCTAACAACATTTTGTAAGACATTTTATATTTTAGAACTGGTATAGCCAAATAAGCAACCCAGAGTTGCATGATAGTTGGTTTAAAACAGGAATTTCATTGTCATTTTAGCTTAACATCAGATTCCAGGTTGTATGCTGGCAAGGTATGATTGCATGTAAGGAAAAATACAACGGATCAGAAGGGAAAGAGAAGGTGGGAAAGGCTGACAACCTCTTTGGGAAGCAAGGTGGGATGTGGCAAGTCATATGACTTTATTATGCTATAAAATGGCCTCCTTTTCACACACATGGATTGTTCACAGTTTATGGCTGATACTTAGAGCCGGGGGTTGCATTATGCTCTATATACTTTGCATTACCTCTACACAGAGACAGTGTCATACGGTTGGAAATTAGCAGTGCCTGGTGATGACATGTTGTAAATGGCATTCAGCTGTGGACCCATCACACTTAAGGGTGTCCAAAAGGAATTTAATTTCTAATACAGGATTATGACTTGTACAAAGAAGTGTGGGCACTTAACCACTCCCCCATTTATCATAGCAAGAGGAATATGATGGAGGCTTAACAAGTTGAAAACATAGTGGTTTTCTGTGTCACATGATTTGGGTTCAGTGACTTGGGACCAGAAGCATGAAGTGAAATCAGACAAGGCAAACCCTGATGAAAAACAGGAGGAATTACTGGAATCTACTGGCATTGTGTTGCATGCTGGGGAAATAACAGAAACCATGATGAAAAGAAGAAGGGAGGTATTGGAATTTACGGATATTGTGTTGCATGCTGGAGGAATGATTTACTGGACTGTTAAAAGTTAGAACGTCATATGGTCAACACCATATGATCGAACTTTTAAAATTCGAACGTTTCAATGGAGATCTCCATACATTGCAGAATAGGGAGATTTCCCTTTTCCTGCACTGTAGTGCAATCTTGGAGTTGGTATATTTAAAGAGCAGGGGGTGTGGGGTGCATGGGGGCTTGCCCCCCTGCTTAAACCGTTCAGGTAGGTTTTTTCTTTGGTTTATTTTTTATTACATTTTCGAACTTTTGAAAGTTCAATCATATGGTGTCGACCATATGACGTTCAAACATTTAAAAGTTCGATTATGTAATATAGATGCTTTTCTCCTGCTGTTACACTAATGTCAAAGTTTAGACACCTAAAGTTATGCTGAGTTGGCCAGAGGCATTTTAGAGGCAATATTACAGTTGGAGAGAAAATGCAGAGAGTCAGGAAACGTGAATCATTTCATAAGAAAAGTTGATAAACTATGGAGGCCTCATAGTGGCTATTAGGAATACTTATTTTTTTATAGGAAAGATGACATACATCTGGAAGAAGACAGTTCAGAAATGTTAACTACAAGCATTACTTCATCTTGTAGGAGGTGGGTCAATGCCAACAATGTGATGGGTGAAGTTTCACACTTCCACAGTAGTTCTTGGAAGAGAAAACTTTAGAAAGCCCCAGAGGGACAGCTTGGCCCATGGACTCCTTGAAAGGCAGCTCCTGATAAATGCAATACTTTGTCTGACACTCATGGAGGGACATCTTATGGTGAAACAAAGCTGATGGGGCTATGGAATAGTAAAACTTAATAAATTGAATGGTATATGCTTGACACACCCAAAAGGGTGTCTTATGGCAAAAAAGTACTCTCAGACCACTTTTGTAAGGAAATATAGGTTAGTCCTAAGCAACACTTAATTTCTCTGAAAGACCACCTAGTGTCCCCCACAAATAAATGTCTGTATCTTTGAGGTCCTATGAGAAGAACCAAAACTCACCTAGAACGGTGTTTCCCTTAATGATGAATGTCAGTACTGATGAACCAGCCAGTATGGACAAGCCAGCTAATCAGAGGCCTGGGTTTGATATAATGGTTGAAGTGTTTACCTCACAAACACAAGGCACATTGTTTGATTCTCACATTTGAAAGGAAAACTGGCTAGACTTAAAATGGCCCATGAGGCAGGTAACCTAATACTTACTTATGAATATATAAAGTTTTTTAAGTCCACATGAGAAGAAGGGCTATTCAAAGAAGGCTGAAGATGCAGAGGCCATTTCAGAAATTGCTTGGCAAGCCATTGCTGGGCCATAGTCCAGTCATCAATAATGTAATGACATGCAAAGACGGTGGATATGTAAGCAGGAAACAAGGCAAACAGGTGCCTGGAATAGATCAGAAACATCTGCTTGTAAAATGAGTGAGGCAGTATGACCTCCAGTTCCAAGAAGAAGGAGAAGTCCCTTCACTTGTCAGATGAACTCTGATGGTTGAAACATGTTTTAACTGCTTCAGTCACCACATAAACTTCTACCATAACACCTGGGAAGCAAGGGATCCAAAACAGCAGTCATGCCTGGAGGCAGAGCCATCTTTCACTTCTCCGAAAGGAGATTTATTTAGCTTGTGTACCAGCACAGACACCTGGGAGACTGAAACCAGTCCCCTTACAGCCACCAAGGAGTGACGAAGATGAGTTTTAGTCTTTCATCTCCAAATCCTGCAAGCAGGTATGGAATCTGATGGAAAGAAGAAAAGATCTACAGGAATCTTAATATTATTGCCTTTAACCCTGCTAAAATAATCTGAATTATTGGAGGATCACATTCTCCCAAGCTGTCAACTGGACAATCTTTAGGGTACACCATTCAAAGAAATTTTTGATCAAACAGGTCAGGCACTTTCACTTACCACAGGACACACACAGTTGTGAGTAAGTAACCCTAGTCTATAATTCACTGACAGACCCACATCACCTCTCTGTATACATGATATGAATGTATGCCTTCCTAAATGTTTGGGTACTACAACACAGCCTTGTTGTCTGACCTCAGCTCAAGGGTCTTTGGTCTCAATCCTTTTTTTCAGAGACTGAAATGTGAGGAATTATGCTCTTAACTCAAGCATATTTATGTGCACCCCTAATATGGGGACCAATTTTCCCTGCAAAAGGAAACTTAAGGTTGGGACTCCAAGCTACTAGTGAAGGAGTTATGCTCAGGTATTGTGAAGTGTTCAGTTCAAGGGAAGGAAAGATAAGTCCAAACATGAGATTTGTGGGTGCAGAGCACCACTGTACAGCCTAGTGACAGGGTATGACACTAGCAGAAGGTCCAAAAGGACATGGCAGTTCTGTTGCCACTGATACATTATTATTCAATGAAGCACTTTCATCTGCAGATGGGGTGAAAGGGGCAGTGACGGTGGTGACCATGCACTAACCACCACTGCATCCTCACCCAGACTGCCAGACTTATGACTTTCTGGGCTGTTTCTGCAAGCTGGAGTGACTGACACTTTCTGGCATCTATTTCAGTCCCAATAAAGGAAATCCACTGTCCTGGGATTGTACAGGAATTTTCTTGATTTATGGACTGCAATCATAGAAGGCCCTGACAAGGGCTACCACCAGGATGTCCCTTAATGGGGCCATCAGAAGCCAGCACTGTGAGAATATTGAGTCCTTTCTAGCAAAAGATCTCTTCCACAATTAAAAACACCTCAATAAACATTCTATATGCAAAGAAAAGATTAAATGGCAACATTTTGTACAGAAACTGAAGCCCACCTGGAGTGAAACAAAAGAACCTCTTATGAAGACTTCAGACAATGGTGTGCCAAAAGGCATCCCTCATGTCCTTTGTCACCATCTTTGTATTATGTGGCAGCAGGGTGTCTTTGTCTGAAAAATGTTGGATGTGTCAGGAGAAGTCACTGAGAGTTGTGATAGGAAAGAATTCACAGTTTCATTCACAATGAGGAAAAATGTGCTGAGAAACCTTTACCTCTCTCTCTTGCTGAAGGAAAAAAAAACACTGCTTCTTTAAGGAGTGGAGTCTGGGTCTGTTTCAAGAGCTCTGTGATGACCATCTGGTCCTTTAATAGTGCTCTTTTTGGAAGAGAAATTAGTAACTTTAAGATGTGACCAGCTGAGATTATGGACATAATATAGTATATCGATTCTGGTTGTGGGTCACTGCAGAGTTAAGCTTAGAAAACCAGCCTCCGATGAGTCATCCTGAACAGCAGTCAGGACTGCTGCAGCACCACCTTCAGAGTAAACCTCTTATGAGTATTTACAGAACCAGGCAAAGCAACTCTGTCTGCTGTTTCAGTGCCTTCTTCTTTCTATTCATAGCTTCTTCTTCCTGGAGAAATAGCTTTACCTAAAAAAGAGTAAGCTAGTGAAGCATCACAGAAATCATTCACAGCAGCAAAAAAAACCAAGAAAATACTAGTCAAGCTAAAGTTTTCATTGTGTGATTCCTTAAAACCTCTTGTAAAAGAGGATAATTTAATACATGCACATGACCTTTAAGGACATCAGGTGTTTCAGCTATATGGCAGTTCTGAATGCCCATGACTTTTTTCTTTTAAGTCTGTTAATGGACAAATTCAGACCAATAAAGCCAAACCCCACTAGCTGTGGACATGCATGTTTCAGTCTTCTTATGACTTCATTAGCAAAGCGTAAGTGGACTGTTTGGCTAATCTTTAGAAACACGGGGTTGTTGTACCCAGGTGATGTCCAATACCATTAAGGTGCCTGCAAAATATCCCTTCTAACAACTAAATAAAAGGATAAACAGGACACACAGCCAAACCAATTAATAAAACATTACAAGAAAAAAAATTACACCACTCACCTGGGGCTCAAACCCACATCCCTTAGATTAAGAGTCTCATGCTCTTCCAACTGAGCTAGCAATGCTGTATACGGGTTAAATGCAGTAAATGCATATTTCCTCTTCTACATGTCTTTGACCAGCTCCTGAGAAGTCCACAGAAAAAAACATCTTATCTGGAGGGGGACATATAGAACAACTTGTCAACTAATCCTTAAAGTAGAAGAGCCTGAACCGTCCCATCCCTCTAGGCATGTCAGTGAACCTTCCTCCATTTGGCAGCACATTATCACAGCCAATGATTGCAATGAGTTATGGGTAAGCTGCTGCAAGCCTTCTCTAGACATTCCTAAAGCCTAGAAATGGTGAATTAGATCTGCTTGTCCAGTGCCTACTCCATTAAGGAAGACTTGAATTGGAACATATCAGACACAGTTTAGGGGCCTCTGGCCCATGCTCACATACAAGCTCACATGCTTGCCTACATTGTAGAACGATTTGAACTTCTTACCTGGTTACAAAGCAAAAATGTGCTGTGGTCTCTGAGACCTTTGCTGGACCACAGTGGTTACACAGGAATCTGCTATGAGGTAGTCAAAATCATACTCCACTCCAACAGGACAGGAGTATGTATATAACATCAGCCTTCTTCACATCACAGTCAGCTGAATCCAGATGCTTCTAAGCTACAAAGATAGTATCTTTTATAATGCAGTCTTTGGAAGGATGCCCTAAGCTTACTCATCCTTCTTTTCTAAATATTAGCATTGATTTTGTCTTTTTTTTTTGGGGGGGGGGGGGCAAAGGTGTTACAGGCCAGTTCAAAGAGGAATTTAAAATATCTTTGTAAAGGAGAGGGTCATTTAGGAATGATCTAGCGGGAAGGGTAATATTCTTCTTCCCACTTTCAGAAGCAAGGGCTTCAGCACCCTTAGAATCCATATTTCAAGGGGACAGAAGCAAAAGGTGCAGTACCCTATGTCTAGCTCCAGAAGGGGGTAGCCTACATTCACCCAACATGAAAAGCAATGCATAAACAGAAGGCAGGAGCTGAAGTCAGTCAGCAGGCCTCCATTGTTGGTACTCACCTGCAACGGCTCTGTTTTGGAATCAAACTGTTTCATAACAGTGAATTCCCACAATCATGAGGATACAGCCCATTAGCTGTATATCAGTGCATATAATGAAATGGACCAGTGCCGCCTACTTCCACTTCACAATAGGTGAAAAGAGCAAATTTCACTAACCTGACTTCAACTGATGACCCTTTGCTGGGAGATCTAAGAGCTTATACCAGATTTAAAAGCTTATACCACACAAGCAGGTGGACTATATTGACACACTTGACACACAGGGTGCTCAAGTGTAAATTTTGGGGTACTGGAACCCCAGGGGTATACACCTAGGGTCTACTTCTCCTACTTCCTAAGCATTATCAACACACACCAGCTCAAACCTTCACTAGCAAGGAGAGAGACAATGCAAGGTGGGCTGCATGGTATCACAGGGATAAGCTTGGAAAAACAATACTTAACATCAAGGGCCTCTGGTTGATCAAGTTTGCAGAAAACAGCAAACTATATGTAGTCATAGAATCCCCCAAAGACACAAATACCCTCCAAGAAGGCCTGACACAGACAAATAAATGGTGCCAGAGCCATGGTCTAAAAATCAAAGCCAAGAAATGCATAATAGTATTCTTTAGGAGGACTGGTACCTCTGGAAACTACCAAACTGATAATAGACCCCTAAGAGTAGACCCAGTGGAGAGGCATTTGAGAACATATGTAGACTGTAACCTGACCTTTGAATATCATGTATCTATTGAATTAAAGAAATCATCCAATGTTGCACAACTTATAAGCAAGGGTATGTCATTTAAGTCCAAGGATGTCACTATTCCACTGTACTTGGCCCTCATTAAACCAGTCATTGAGTACAACGTCCCCTTTGGTATGTACCTGTGAGGCGATCTATGCCCTGCCTACAGAGCATTAACTGATCTCACTCTGATGGATTTGTTTCACATCCGCAAAACAAACAGCATCAGTATTATCCAATCTAGGGACATACACCTTGTCTGCAACATAAACAGGACATGGTGGAGGGACAGGTAAGTGTCTCAGAAATTAGCTCTTCTCTGGAACAGGCTTCCCATCCATGTGAAGCAGCATTCTTCCCTAACCAAATTCAAGCATAACTTGGACCACTGGATGGGGAATCAGAAATTTTTGCTCCTGATCTGTCAAGTATGTCTCTGTTAGACACGGGCAGCCTGTAAATGCTTGACTAATCATATCCACACCTGTATACCTTTTAAAATAACCACAGAGTATCACAGCTTGTTGGACACATTTGGCAAACATAGCTAGGTTTAAAAGGGCCCCCTGGAGTTTTTAGCTCATTAATCACCCATGAACCTATGAACTTACTAACTGAAGCCGGGACTTTTAATTCGTTCCATTCTCTCTTCAGTCTGACCCTGGCTTGGCATTCCAATAGGAAACTTCCTGCCAGACTCCATGCTGGCCACAAACCAAAGCCACCATCACGTTTCATATGAGAAAGACTTAGAGTTTCTACCATGTTCTGTTCTGTCCGGTAGCTGGGATGAAGCAGTAACACGTGTGGCACTCCTTCATGGACAGCACCTCTTGAAAACAGTACATACATTGCTTGTGCAATTCTACCCAGTGATCTGGTGACCGTGGGAACATTTCTAAGTCCTATGCTTTTTAAGTACTGAATATGAGGCTTTCCTAATGACATACATAAGGACAGATATCATACCTCTCAACCTCCAAGACCAAGTAATCTGGACAAAGCCATATATAATGGGGGACAAAGGACCAAAAATAGGGACAATTTTTAAATATTGCTCTTACAAACTTAGAAAGTTGATAGAATAACACATTATGAATTATCATGAATTTTCTGAAGAGTATGAAGTCTGTAACTCAAACACCTGTCATTATTTTTGACTTTAATCCTCAGTGATTTGCCAGAAAATCCAAATTTTATGAGGAACAGACTAAAAATGCAAGGCAAAAATCTGTACAGTTGAGAGGTTTGAGTCCGACATTCAAGCTGTGCAAGCAATAGAAATGAACTGAGGAGAGCACTGTGACTCAACACACCCTCCTAGCTTGGCATGTGAAATCACAGCACATGAAGGCAGGTGGCCCCTCCCCTAGTGCTAAACTGGAGAGTTCAAGAAGTATGCTGAGAGGGCAATACTCTGGGATAATGTCCCAACAGTTACTAACTTCAGACACCCTTCAAGGTCAAATCTTACATTCTATCTGTTTAGAATATGCCATCTAAGTAAAGCAATTTTGTGAACAATGTTTTAATACCGGTCTCAAAATCTCAAAAATGGAATTCTGATAAATTCTTGTTCTGGACAAATCAATAAAGAGCTGTATTAAGAATATCAGATCAAAAAGTATGATTTTATTTGCCCCAGGAAGACTTCTGTTCTATGAGTAATGCAAAGCATTTCCCTACAACAGCCTGTAGTTCCATTGATTCAAAATCATCGTACGAATGCTCATTTAAGACAGCACAGTATGTAAGAAGTTTGTCCGCGCATTTTAATAACCTAGACACAACAATATAGCTTTCAGTTACAAAAGTAACCGTAATGCAATGGTTACACACTTAAAGAGTATTCGCAGGTACACAATGCAGAAACACAATTACTTCTGTTGCATTCCATTTCTTCAAAACTAACTCAATCCCCTGGTTCACTTGAACAATTAGTCATCCAGTATCCACAGTGCAATGAAAACAGAAATTGCGTGCAGCTCACAGCAGGGCTAAAGCATTAATAACTATTTATACAAGGTTCTGATGTTCTCACTACTCAAAGTGACAGATTCTTGTCTGAAGAACTACTCTGCTGCTTGCTTTGTCTTGTTTTCAAAACATTCATCAGTCACAAATATGCCTGCAGGCTGCAGGCCGAGACCCCTACTATATATAACAGCTGCAGCAGCAGTTGTACAAAGTCTTAAAAGAGAGAGTGCTTCCTGTAACAAATTAAAGCATGTTTTCTGTACTCCCAGAATTGATGACTTCTCAGACGCTAGCAGATGGAGGGGTAAATCACTAGCAGATAAGGGCTAGTTTAAGATAGATTATTGTTTCGTCAAACGGGGACATTATCAGCTTACTTGACACACCAGAAATTCTTACAAAAAAGATAAAAGAAAGGAATATTTCTGAAGAGGTATGAGATATGATGAAATTTTTGAGAACTAAAACCACTGACAGCATTATTTCTAAATTACTGTCATTTAGGTGGCTTGCACCAAACAATAGGGAAACTCTTTGTGAAAACTCTGACCCAAGCCTTAGGCCTGGGACAGGAAGATGTTCCTTCTTCTTCTGACACAAGTGCTTGAATCAGACAAATTCAAGCAGTTTTCTGAAAATGGTAACATTCTCTGAATACACCAAAGTGAGAAGAAAGGCAGGAACCTGATTCTTGTCTGTGAAGAAACCAAGTATATACCATTTCTCTGAGTAATGGTGACCTCAGAGATTATTTTAACTAGCAGAAGTTATAACAGCCCAGTCTTCCAGTGTTCCACATTGAAGTGCAAAGAAGCTGACTTTGTCCCTTAGATAAAACATTAACTTCAGACAAGTGGCCCATCATGATCTTCTGATCACAGTTCTGTACATTAAAGGATGAATGTAGAGCCATATAAAGGGTGGAACTAAGTGGTTGGTAGCAGTTAGGTGGCATCATCAGAGGCTCAGAAGAGGTGCGGATCACTTCCAGCATGGAAGCAAATTCATACTTGTAATGCAATGGCGATCAGTGTTTGAAGACAACAAAGGCTATTATGTATGCACCCAACATCTATTTGCTATGTTTACATACTGACATCTGCTTAAAGCAAAAAGGCTCTTTGCTTAACAGTAATGAGACTTTAATTCATACAGTGTAGCAACGTGCCAGTTGTTTCTGCATTATACTAATGACTGCAGCATTACATTTAAGTGTAAGCAGAAGCTGCAGCAGTGTGTCAGTGCGTGATCAACTTTGGTTCGGAGATGTCACTGGGGGGCATCATCCAGGACTCCAAATAATCTGATTATGGCTGTGGTGGAATGTTTGTTGTTTTTGTGGGAACCCCAGGGACAGCTTCAAGGAACTGAATATCACATCATACATCTCTCAAAGAGTGCTGTACATAGAGAACTATCAATACTTCAACCATACAGTTGTGTAGAGATTAAAGGAAAAACATGCGGCTCAATGAGTAAGGCTGTTGACATTCCCATAGTTACAGAGTGGATATGGGTGTCATTCCATTCTTGTGCACTGCAATGGAATAGACAATGCTTCTCATCTTGCACAATGCTAAATATGTGCCATGTGCTCAAGCAAGTAAATCAAAATGTCCCAGATAGGAATGCCCTTCACAAGCTGACTTGCAAAAACTGGCCGAGTAGAAATGTGGACAAATTTATTAGTTTCCATTTCAGAGGTTAGAAGAGACTGTGCAAATGCTTTGTCAAGTTTATACTATGGAATAGACAGAGAAGCCAGTATGAACACCCTGAACTATCCTGCCCTTTCTATATGACCCCAAATGGTTACTCACTGGACACATGGCTCCTAGTAATCCACATTTCAGCAGACTAGCATGGAGATACCTAAAATGGTATAAGTTGTATTATACCATGACCCCCCCAAAACGTGCACGCTGATTGGCCAGCTTGCACATTGTAAATCGAGTTATACTAATGGAAAAAGGTCCGGTCGCCCGGACTTTTATCCGTTAGTATAACTCTATTTTTAAAACACTGTCTCGCTATGTTAAATGGGTTTAACATAGCGAGACAGCTTTAAAATAAGCAACAGAGATCTCCGTTGCTTATTTTAAAGCTGTCTTGCTATGCTAAACCCATTTAACATAGCAAGACAGGTTTTAAAAAGCAACGGAGAAAGCAAGATCTCTGTTGCTTTTTACTGTTTCGCTATGTTAAATGGGTTTAACATAGCGAGACAGTTTTAAAATAAGCAACGGACATCTCCTTTGCTTATTTTAAAACTGTCTCGCTATGTTAAACCCATTTAACATAGCTTAAAAAAAAAGCAACGGAGATCTTGCTTTCTCCATTGCTTTTGCCCACAACTCTGATGTACTGCGCAGGCGCACAGTACATCAGAACTGCCGCGGATGCCAGACATCTGCGGAAGGGCAGTAAACAGGCATTATACTATGCCATTATTTAAGAAAAGTAATAGTTTCTTTTCTTAAATAATGTCATGGTATAATAGCAATAACCCACTTCTGGGTGTGGGTAATGCTGTATTTACCCACGGTTGGCTTTGTTTGGTCCCTCGGGCTTCGCCCTCGGGACCAAACCACGCCAACCGTGGGTAAATCCAGCATTACCCACACCCAGGCGTGGGTTATTGCTATAGTCTACTCTCCAGGGACACACCTCAGTCTCTTCATTACTTCACTGTATCATAAATTTCCCATTCTCACCTAAAGAAATCGCACATTTTAGGTCTAGGGAGCCCTGATGGGACATCAGTGTAAGGAAAAAACAGGCAAGCTACAAAAAGTACAGCTGTGTACACTTAACATAAATGTAGATGTTCGAGTGTACTCACTGTTACAGTCATCACATTTGGGTTATCTGCTTGCAGTAGCCCTCAGTCGGTCTGATTATCAAAGTATTGGGTCCTGCGTTGGTTGCTGTCTCATTTTCCGTGACGTCAGGTAATCAGGGGTATAAAGCATGCAGATAACACCATTTTATAAGTTTTTTTGCCCCAGATATCAGGTGCCCCCATAATGGGAAGCAATTATATACAAGGTTACACCTCCAACAAAAAGCAAATACACCAGAAAGCTTTAAACATAGTAAACAAAAATAGAGGTATAGACAAAAGAAGTCATGGGGCTGGAGGGAGGGTAACCAGGACTGCAACAGTGAATACACTCGAACATCTACATTCATGGTAAGTGTACACAACTGTACCATGTTCATCATGTTTCACTGTTGCAGTCATTACATTTGGGTAGATTCCCAAAGCTAAGGATGGGAGGAGGTAATTAGATAACATTAAGACCAGCTATAAGGCCCTGCAAGACTGCAGTGGCAAAGCCAGCTCTGGATTTAGAAAAAATTGGCAAGTGGAAGGCTTGGTGAAGGCATGTACAGAACTCCAGGTAGCAACTTCTAAGATGTTCCTGGTAGGGACACCTCTGAGAAAGGCTGTAGAGGTAGATGCAGCCATGGTTGAATGTGGTCTTATCCCCTGTGGGGTAGGTTTTCCATGGTGCCTATAGCAGAAATTAATGCAATGGCCTATTCACTTAGAAATGGTTTGCTTTGAAATAGCTTTCCTCTCTGCTTCTGCAGCAAATGCAACCAGCAGCTGTTCAGATTTTCTGAGAGGTTTAGTCCTGTCCAAGTAAAATCTAATTTGTCTGTGTACGTCCAAGTAGTGTAGTATTCGTTCCCCTTTGTTCTGTGGATTAGAAAAGAAGGTTGGCAAATTAATGGACTGATTAACACTGGATGCCACCTAGGGCATGAAGGAGGGACTGGTCCTGAGGGACATCCTGTCCACATGACAGATGATGAAAGGCTTTACAGCCATGAGGGCCTGTAATTCAGACACCTTTCTTGCTGAAGTGATAGCTAGAAGGTAGGTTGTTTTCCAAGAAAGAAATTTCAACTCTGAACTTGCAGCTGGTGAAGGGTGGTAGAGCGAGCTTTTCCAATACAAGGTTAAGGTCCCAGGCTGGAGTAGGGGCTCTCCTGGGTGGTCTGATGTTGTTGGCCCCTCTGAGGAATTGCTTCAGCAGTGGATGAGAGAAGAGGGGTGGTTCTGTATTGTAATGAGCTGAAATGGCTGAGGCATGAATTTTGATGATGCAAAAGGAAAGGCCCTTGTGAAGCATCTCAGTTAAGTATTGAGAAATCTGAGGTAAATTGGGCACTGCTGTACCCATCCCATGAGTCTGGCTCCAGGATCAGAATCTTTTCCATTTTTCAGCATAGAATTTTCTAGTACTAGGCCTCCTTGCCTCCAGAATGACATCCATCACTTGCTTAATAAGGGATGGGAACGGAGAGATGAGGTAATTAGCCAGGTTGCCAAGTTCAGGGTTTGAAGCTGTGGGTGCAGAATCTGGCCCTCCTGCTGAGACAGCAGAGCAGGGGTCTGAGGCAGGTGCCATGGTGCCAGCAGTGACACACTACGCAAGAGGGAGTACCAGTGTTGGCGTGACCAGTCTAGTGCAATCAGTATTGGGAAACTGTCCTTGGTTTGTCCTGTTTGATCTTTAGTAGTACCTTAGAGAGGAGATGCAGAGGGGGAAAGGCATAAACTGATAGGTTTTTCCAGGTGAAGGACAGAGCATCCACTTAATAAGCTTGTTTGTGGGGAGTCCTTGTGCAGAATTTGTCCAATTGGTAGTTCTGGGGGGGGGGGAGGCAAACAGGTCTATCTCTGGGCTCCCCCATTTGTTTCTCAACATGTTGAATATCTTTGGTTCCAGTTTCCACTCGTGTGGGTCCATGTGATTTCTGCTTAGGTCATCAGCCAGTGTGTTTAGCTTTCCTGGCAGGACTTGAGTCTGTAGGTGCACTTGGTAGCTCAAGGCTGTGTTTCACAGAGCCATAGCTAGTCTGCAGAGAGGGTATGAGTGGGTTCCCCCCTGCTTGTTTATGTACCATATAACAGTGGTGTTGTCTGTCTTTACCAATAATTTTCCTGGAAGAATGTGGTCCTTGAAGGCAGTCAGAGCATACTGTACAGCTAACATTTCTTTTTGATTGATATGCAGGTGCATTTGACTTGGGTTCCATTTGCTCTGAATGCACTGCCCTGCCAAGTGAGCCCCCCCCATGCATCGTCTGATTCGTCTGTTGTTAGGGTTTGGGTGGCAGGGGGTAGAGTGAATGTCAGTCCCTTGTTTTGGTGGCAGGCCTCTGCCCACCAAAGGAACTCTATCTGTAGACAAGGTATGATAGGAATCATCGATTCTAGATCTTGAGAATGTTGACACCATAGGCTTTTTAGATACCATTGTAGTTTCCTCATATGCAGTCTTGCATATAGAATTAGTAGAATGCAGGAGATCATGAACCCCAGGGCTTGCAGAATTTTCCTTACAGATAGCTGGGTCTTTGTGGCCAGTAGTTTGAAGTAGGCTGTCAAATTAACTTTTTTCTCTGGCGTGAGGTAGGCCATCTGGGAAGTTGTATTCAAGCTTGCTCCCATGAATACAATTTGTTGGCAGGGTACAAGATGTGATTTCTTTTCGTTTATGGTGTACTCCAGAGAAGTTAGCAATTTCTTTACAAATGCCAGATGATTTAATAGTATGTCCTGGCTTCTGCCTGAATTAAACAATCGTCCAGGTATGGGTATATTTGAATAATTCTTTGCCTGCAGAATGCAATGACTGGAGCTAGGCACTTTGTGAATACTCTGGGCACAGTAGATAAACCAAAGGGCAGTGCAAAGAACTGATATTGCATGTACCCTGCTTTGAAGCATAGGTATCTTCTGCAAGATTCCCTTATTGGGATGTGCAGGTAGGCTTCCTTTAAATCCAGTGTTGCCAACCAGTCATCCTTGCCTAGCATAGGAAGCAGCTGGTGAAGAGTTAGCATCATGAATTGTGGGATCACCAAAAATGTGTTTAAGATAAAGAGGTCCAGGATAGGACGCCAGAAGTTGTCTTTTCTGGGCAGCAGGAAAAGTCTTGAGTCGAAACCTTGTCCCCTTTCCTCTTCTGGGACAGGTTGAATAGCCCTGATATTTAAGAGAGAGAACTTGCTTTTGAGCTTCTGCCCACTGATTTGGGGGTAGATCTGGCCAACCGTTGGGGTTGTTAAGGAGTAGAAGTGGAATCTGTATCCTTGGGAAACTATATTTAAAGCCCATTTGTCCTGGGTAATGAGTTCCCAATTTTTTGCCTGCAGGGCAATCTTTCCCCCTAAAGGAACAGTCAGTTGTGCAGGGCTTGGAAGTGTTTTAAAGTTAAGTAACTGAGACAGTTTACCATAGGGGGGAGTCTTACTACTCCCTGCTTTGGACCTGGGTGTTCTGATGGTTCTTGAAGGCCTGGAAGAGGCAGGAAAGGACCAATTCTTAGAGGGCCAATGCCTACTAAATCTGGGAGGCTGTACTTGCAGGAAATTTTTAACAGTTTGCATAGATTTAGCTTTTTCCTCCATCTTTTTAAGTACTTCTTCTGCTTTGTTGCCAAACAGGCGGTCTTGGTTTAAGGGAGTATCCAGCAATTTAGCTTTAACATATGACAGACGAGATCAGACAGGAGTCCCTGTGGACTATGATGTTTGCAGATGACATTGTGATCTGTAGTGAGAGTAGAGAACAGGTGGAGGAGACCCTGTAGAGGTGGAGATATGCTCTAGAGAGAAGAGGAATAAAGGTCAGCAGGACTAAGACAGAATATATGTGTGTGAATGAGAGTGAGGATAGAGGCATGGTGGGGATGCAGGGAGTAGAGGTGGTGAAGATGGATGAGTTTAAATACATGGGATCAACAGTTCAGAGTAATGGTGAGTGTGGAAGAGAGGTCAAGAAGAGAGTACAGGCAGGGTGGAGTGGGTGGAGAAGAGTGTCAGGAGTGATTTGTGACAGAGAGTACCAAGTAAGAGTGAAAGGGAAGGTCTACAAGAGGGTAGTGAGATCAGCTATGTTATATGGGTTAGAGACAGTGGCACTGACAAAAAGGCAGGAGTCAGAGCTTGACGTGGCAGAGTTGAAGATGTTAAGATTTCCACTGGGTGTGATGAGGATGGACAGGATTAGGAATAAGTATATTAGAGGGTCAGCCCTGGTTGGAAGGTTTGGAGACAAATCCAGAGAGACAAGATTACGTTGGTTTGGACATGTGCTGAGGAGGGATGCAGAGTATATTGGGAAAAAGATGCTAAGGATGAAGCTACCAGGCAACAGGAAAAGAGGAAGGCCTAAGATATGGTTTATGGATGTGGTGAGAGAGGACATGCAGGTGGTTGGTGTGACAGAGCAAGATGCAGAGGACAGGAAGAAATGGAAACAGTTGATCTGCTGTGGCGACCCCTAACGGGAGCAGCCGAAAGAAGAAGAAGAAGATGATCTGGCAAAGATTGCTCCTTAAGCCAAGCATGCCTTCTAAGTACAGATCCAGTGACAGCAGCCCTGCAAGATGCCTCTAATGAATCAAAACCACATTGCAAAGTATGTTTTCCAACTTGTTCAGCAGAATGCATTAAATCATGTAAATCTTTATTTTCAGCACAGTCAGGAATCAACATCATTTTCTGTTTAAGCAATCCAATAATATGCTGCTGATACTTTAACATATGAAACTGGCAGTTTAAGGCCCTAATGGCCAAGGTTGCAGAAGTGTATATCTTCTTACCCCATCTATCCACTGCCCTGGAATCTCTATCAGAGGGGCTAGAATTTTTGGCAGTAGTAGCCTTAATGTCCTTGGGTCCCTGTGAAATGGTCTCAGGATCTGCAGTAGGATTTTTAAAAAGGAACTTGTGAGAGTCAGGTACACTGTAATACCTATCAGGTTTTCTGGGAGCAGGAGGTAAAGAATCAGGGGCCAGGCTAGATTCTGAGAAGGCACCATCAAAAATGTCCAGTAGAGGAGGGATAGCTAAAGGCCTGTGAGGGCAGGGAGAAGAATATCCTAGCCCTCTTTTTTGGAGTCAAGTAATCCTGGCTTTCCCAGTGAAAATCCTTCCTAAGTGTGTGAAAGTTCCAAAAAAAGAAAATCCTCAGGAGAGGGAATGGAGTCCTCTGCATCAGAATCCTCATAGTTAGATAAGGGTAAATGCTGGTCATCAGAGGAAATAGAAATTTTAGAGTCCTGATCAGAGGAATCATAAGGAAACTCTGTCCTAGGTCTATTAGAAGGGGAAGGGTGGCTTCCCCTGATTAGAGTAATAAGGTCTTCAGCCATTCTTATCATTTGTTTTTTAGGCCCAGACACCTGGCCATGTGGTCTGGGTGTCGGTTTTCTAGACATGGATCATGTTTTAGGCCTTGAAGAAGAAGATGGCGTTGGTCTACTATGCAAGTCAGTAGGCCTGAATAAACCCTCAGAAGCCAGTGCCTGCACAGTGGCTCCGGACTCATCCAAGGTAGAGACATCTGCAGGTTCCACAGTTGAAGAAGCATCTCGCGGCATACCGTACTCCGAATGGGTCTCAGTAGAGGCCTGCAAATCTGAAGTAGCGGGTATCAGGGGCTTCAAAAGTGCCTCACTGAGTACTGGTGAACTGGCAACTAGGATAGGAGAAGCGTCGTCGGCAGCTTTGGACCTATGTGGTCTGTCTCTGTCTTTATCTTAGCATTTTTTTCAGAATGTCGGTAGTCGGGTGGCTTACTGAAGCCATTTCTGGATAAATGAACTGAGTACCAAAATATTTAGAAGCGTAAATAAACCGACGACGAATAGTTCATTGTTTAAATAAGGCACAAAACCGACAGCGAGGTACGTCGTCGTCTGGGCCTAAGTAAGGAATGCAGCACGAAATCTTTATGAATTATTTGCTTTCCACAAGATATACAATTATTAACTTTTACTGACATCGATTTAGAGCAAGAAAAAGTTTCCGCAATGGGATACATAGCTTGGTTGAAGACTTAGGTTCTGAAATGCGAAAACGAAAATTTCAGGAGACGGCCGACCTGCACTTGCGAACTGCTTCTGCTTTGGGCACTGCACAGCAAGAAAGACTGATAAAATGGCGTCGGCTGCATGCTTTATACACCTGACTACCTGACGTCATGGAACATGAGACAGCAACAGACGCAGGACCAAAGACTTTGATAATGAGGCCGACTGAGGGTTACTGCAAGCAGATAACCCAAATGTGATGACTGCAACAGTGAAACACGAAGAACATCAATCACAATTAATACCTGCAAGAACAGTCCTGATTACAGTTTCTTGCACTAAAAACGGCACATTTTCATATGTTATTGAGAATCACATAATAAAAATAATTGGGGAAATCACTGGGTCCTTATCTTAGAACACACTTACTACAGTATGTTTTCATATTACCCCATCTCAAAATATGAGAGAAGGAGTAGTTTCCACTGGCTAGGAAGAATCTCCTGACAATATACATGAAACCATCTGGCCTCCTGAAGCAACCATCTTCACCTTTGCACAATTCAGCAGACAATCTAAAACACATGGCAGTCAATGACTGCTACAGGCAGCAAACTCTTTTAGTGAAATAACATGGTAGTTACATGTAAACAGCCATGCAGTGAAATAAAATAGTTCACAGAAAGAAAAACATTTCACTCTGAATGCTGCTGTGTTTTAGGTTATACACAGCCCAGATAAAGTACTGCTCCATGGATTAGAAAATAAAGGGTCAGCGTGACCTGAATATTGTGAATGATCGATGGTACAAAGTGTAATTACAAACAAAATACCCAGAAGATATAGAATGCACTGTAGATCCTCTAATTCACTCTTTCCTCATGTGTTTACTGTTTCACCTTAGGTCTTCCTCTGACTGAATCCCCTTGTACAGTAAATTGGCATCTAAATTACTGCTTTCCATGTTTATAGTCATGGTCTCAGAAATTAACTGAAAATGTAGGACAGCTGCTTGCACTACAATGATTTCTGATCATATAACTACAGCAATCAAATTTATCAAGGTTATGTACACATTCAAATTAATTTAATTATTTTATCATTAAATGGTCATTTTAAAAGTAATTGTGCTAATGCCCATGTTAACCTCCTTGGGATGCATTTGTTTTATGAATCAACCGAAAAGCAGCCAACATGTATGCTGTTCCAATGCATATACAAGCTTCAGTCAAAAAAAAAAAAATGGAATTTTCCCATTGTAGGAAATGCAGAAACATTTTTTCAAAACTCTGCACATGTTGTGTTTTTTTAGGCCCGGTTAAACACTTTTCTTAAATATACTTAACAAGTAACCAATCCTATGGTTTTGAGATCTTCATTTAGCAAAAAGTGTAATGTGACCTCCAGAACTCTACTACCTACTATTCTTGGTCGCATCAGTGCTCTGGAATGTGAAATGCAGTGATAACCTGAACTTGCAGTGAAAGGATAACATAAGCCCTATTTTTGACTTTAAGTTCATCCAGTCACTAGGACTAGCAAAGTTTTTAGTACAGTGAATACGCACAGAACACAAAAAGCTTGTCTCCATCCTTCCCAGTCTTGTAGGCTGATGGACAAAAGACTATACATCCGTGGTTCGTATATTCTCATCATCCAGATTAAAAGGAAATTCCTTCTCTCGGTACTGCTGTGGTTGGGACCTGTGGCGTCTACGCTTGCCTTGTATATCCAACTCATCTTGTACATCACTTTTTAGTTTTATTGAGCTAATGGAAAACAAAGGACCCTTTGATGCGGCTGGGGCTTCTTCAACACTAGGCAGCTGCTTCTCTTCTGAATGAGTCACAGGGGTCCATGGCTGCCAAGACGGAGCCACAGAAAAGGACTTGCTGAGTGGTCTCTTCTCCTCTGCTGATGATCGAGGATTCACAGAAAGTGCTTTTGAGGACCCAGAGGGTGTCAGGGATCCACTGTTAGGCATTGAAGTAGTTCTGTTGATAGAACTCTCCTGTGATGGAAGCAGAAACAAAAAAAACATGGTTAGTTGCAAAACTACAAACTTAGAAAAAAAAAACTCTATAGTACCTGCTTCTAAAACTCCTGAAAGCTGTTCAATGAATAGATGAGTGAAAGACCACGTAGCTGCTTACTTAAGCCTTTCTACTGACCTTCGGCATCTGTCTGTCAATGTTATGATTTTTCCATCTTCATTTTGCTGGCAGACGTCTTCCCTCATACTGACCTGAAAATTAACATTGTTTCAAATTCTGCCAATTGCCTGATGCTACTTGTTGTAATGCAGTCTCCTGAGCATGTTGGGTTCATTAAATGGACTTTTGATAAAAGGTAAAATACAGAATAGTCATAAGACTGATTTAACGTATCCTGCCTATTGTGTCATGGTTTTATTGGTTACATCTCCTGGGATGCCACCATGTAAATTTTTCAGTAAGTGAATGCACTTAGTTCAAAAAGACTGTAGACAGAAGCAGAGACAGTTGTTTCTGCTGTTATTAGTCACCCACTGCAATGCTATCTATAGTCACATGGTCGACAGTGTCTCTGCTGAAAGTAAAATCTTTCTGAGGCAGAAGAGAAAACTGAGAGGAATATTTCAATTGATATATGTGTTACCTTCACTGTTTTTCAATATAGTTGATTTGCACACACAACTTTGGCCTCCCGTGATAGCAACGGCAAAGGTTAAACTCTGACAGTATCAGCCATCATTACTCATGCTACCTGCTGAGACAGCATATGTTGTATTTGGGACATCCCCCACCAAAAAAATATATATATATTTTTTCTCCAAATCCTCTTTCATGAAAAAATTAAATAAAATCTTCTCTCTTAATAATATAACAACTGAAGTCACTTCTCACAGCAAATCATTAAGGATGACAGTGCATAATAATCTTAAAATTTACCTGCATTATCCCTGAGTTAATATAATTGTTTATTTCTGCTCTTTTTGAAGTGGTGTGCTGATGCCCTCTCTCCTTTCCCTCTTTGATTGCATACACTATGTAATTAACTAATTTGCAAAGTGAATAAAAGTTCCATGATTTTTGCTATTTGTGAAACCGTTGGCCATAAATCACAAGAGATGCACCCTTTACAACATTCTGCATACGCATACGATACAGACAAAAATAAATATAAGGAAGTAACCTAGGAAATTAAAGGTAGGAAGATTAAGACATGGTTTTGAGGTGAAGGACATTTTCATTCTCTTTGTTTAGGTACAAACCTAGCAGATATACTATGAGTAATTAGTGGTATAAGAGCTTAATTAGGCTAAAAAGAAAAAAAATAGATATAATGTCCCCACACACACACACACAGCAGCCCCCTGCCCAGCCATTCTAGTGTTCCATTACTTGGTTATCATAAACACAGTTCAAACCTATCAGTGTGCATACTGTTTTCTTATTTACTTTTACAATGATTACAGATAGAAATAACACAAACACTGATAACCATTTGCTAAAAAATACAGTCTCACAATGAAAACAGGCTTAGCACAGGCAGTAAACTTCTCTGCCATTGAAGCTCACATTCATTGAAAAGGCATTAATACCCACATGCAAAGAAAATGCATCTGGCCAGTGGAGGATTAAGTTTACCTTTGGGCTTTTTTTGAAACTATAGGCTCCTTGCACACATTTTTAGGGCCATGCAACATGTGTTCTTTGTTTTATCTTCCTGATTGTATTAAATTATATTCCTTGTATAATGCAGCACCACTTGTTAGAATGTTTTAAATTTGTAGTTATGAACATTCTTCCAGTAAACAATGAAACAAAATGTATAAACCAATAATGACAACACTACCAGTTTCAGAAAATTTCAACCATAAATGGTCACTCAAACTTCTGTCATTACAGTCCATCAATATCAGTCAATAAGCACAATCTCTAAAGAAGTAAAAGTCACCGAATAATTCCACATTAAAGAGATCGGTAACTAACAAAGACCTTGCTACTAGCAAACAACTTTACATTTCAGTGTTTCATCTACAAATTCAGTGCCTGCTGCCCTTGAAGAATTAATTACTTATACTGTGTTACATTTAAAAAATTGGTAAGCTGGTGACACTGCAATAGGGAATGACTGACAAACCAACAAATAATTATGCAAACACTACTTTCAAATACTAAAGCACAAACAGTGACTGCCTTTTTCTTTTTTTTTTTCAATAATTTTTCTTTTTCTTTTTACATTAATAAATGTCACAGACAAAAACCATCTTACAACATGACCGTATATAAGTTATACATTGATGCCAATACCACAGGATATAGGTCGTACAACATATCTATTTACACTATGTACATAGATGCTTTCACTGCCATGGTGGTAACAGCAAGAGGTTCTCCCGTTCGAGTCTCGGCTGGGCTTGGGCGTGCCTTCTGTGTGGAGTCTGCATGTCCTCCCCGCGGTTGGGTAGCGTTTGAAAGACATGCATGTGTAAATGGGCGTGCCTTCGTTGAAGGTTGAGCGTCGAGCTGGCACCTCGGCATTTTGTAAAAATCTACTGCCAATCATTAGCGGACCGGAGTTCCGCTGTGGCAACCCCTTACTGGGAAAAGCTGAAAGACAAACAACAAACAACAACATAGATGCTTTCACTGTTAATTCCACAGGTATACAGACAATATATACATTCGTAATATCAAAACCAAAACTGGACACAACCACCACGATGTTATAAAACCAGTATTTAATGTCGAAGTAAAACAAAATAAGATAAAATAAGCGCTTTCACATGCTACACAGGCATGCTTCTTCAGATTTCACAAACACATTTTCAAACAGTTCTTAAATACTAACTGCACAACCAAGTAATTGAATAATGGATTCAATAATTGAATTCAATAATTGATTGATTGAGCAAGCAATATTTAAGGCAAACAGCTCCTAATTGAAAGCCAGATATAAAGTGAATCATATATAATGAAATGTGTGTATGTGTATCCTGAATACAAGAAATACAATGTGATAAGTAATATAAAGTAAATATTTATATATATTTATATATCTCTATATTGTATTTTTATATTATATACTATATATATTATTAATATTTCTTCCATTAATGTTTTAAGAGGTAATGAATTATAAGCGCTGGACATGCCTAAGGACCCAAATTTATACCCTGGGTTTAGATGTACGTTCAGTACACGCATTTTAGTAAATAGTGTTTTGATATATTTTATATTTTTTACATCGGATAGTGTAATATGATGTTGAAAATTGTGTTTTGTTTAAACTATTAATTTTTAGTTAGTTAATCATTACTTTATATTACTTATCACATTGTATTTCTTGTATTCAGGATACACATACACACATTTCATTATATATGATTCACTTTATATCTGGCTTTCAATTAGAAGCTGGTTGCCTTAAAATATTGCTTGCTCAATCAATCAATTATTGAATTCAATTATTGAATCCATTATTCAATTACTTGGTTGTGCAGTTAGTATTTAAGAACTGTTTGAAAATGTGTTTGTGAAATCTGAAGAAGCATGCCTGTGTAGCATGTGAAAGCGCTTATTTTATCTTATTTTGTTTTACTTCGACATTAAATACTGGTTTTATAACATCGTGGTGGTTGTGTCCAGTTTTGGTTTTGATACTTTTCTCATTGGGAATTACAACCTTCAGACGGTAGCAGCACTTATTTTTCTTTACATTCGTAATATCCAAGTTATTATTTAATATCTGAACTTGTATGTGTTCTTCGGTTCCATTAGAGTGTATTTCTAAGTTGCTGTGTGATGAATTACGCTAATATGATATTAAAGGTTTGTTCCCAAATTTCTCTGGATTTCATGTTTTTGATTCTTTTATCTATTACTATTTTATGAGCTAAAAGGTGTTGTATAGATACTTGTTTAAAACCCTCCCAAGATATATTTATCGTATCTAGCCATTTAAAAGCTATATACAGTTTCATTAGTAGGAAGATTGTTAAAAGTGTATTTGCTTGTTTTCTTGGTATGTTGGGTGGGAGAACGTGTAATACAGTGAATTCCCAAGTTAATGTTGATGTTTGATAACAAATTTTTGTAATTGTACCTTGAGAGAGTTCCAGAGTTTATAGACGTATTTACAGCTCCAAAATACATGGATTAAGTCAGCTATCTGGTCCTTACAGTGTGGTGGCAGAAAGGTGATTTTGATGTGTTAAATTTGTGTTGGATTGCAGGTATAGCATATGCATTATTATACAATGACCCCCCCATTAATATTCAAAAATGTGCACGCTGATTGGTCAGCGTGCCCATTGTAAATCAGAGTTATAGTAATGGAAAAAGGTCCGGTCGCCCAGACTTTTTCCATTTCTATAACTCTTTTTTTACAGCAAAGGAGAACGCAAGATCTCCGTTGCTTCACACTATCTCACTATGTTAAACGAGTTTAACATAGCGAGACAGTTTGTAAAAAGTAACGGAGATCTTGCTTTCTCCGTTGCTTTCGCCCACAGCTCTGATGTACTGCGTAGGCATACGCATGCTCAGTACATCAGAACTGCCGCAGAATACGAGACAGCTGCGGAAGGGCAGCAAGGAGGCATTATACAATGCTATTATTTAAGAAAGGTAATTATTTTTTTTCTTAAATAATGTCATTGTATAATAGCAATAACCCACTTCTGGGTGTGGGTAATGCTGGATTTACCCACAGTTGGCTTTGTTTGGCCACTCGGGCTTCGCCCTCGTGACCAAACCACACCAAATGTGGGTAAATCCAGCATTACCCACACCCAGGCGTGGGTTATTGCTATATTATTGATCATGAGCTGAGTGTATGCTAACTTTTTGAGGGGTATAATCTTCACTGTTAGATTGATTGCCTGGCTTATTTGCTGATCATCTATGGATGGTTTAATTTTTCTCCAGTAGTTAGAGAAGAGGAGGTCGTTTTGGTATTTGATTTCACTTATCATTTTATATGAATTAGTAATACTTTTCTTCGTAGTGATAATAGTTTTCCAAAACCTGTTAGAAGCTTCTATGTCACTATTGGTCATAGTAGCATTTTGGAGGTAACTGGAACACAGTTCTTTGATTTGTCTTCAGATTATTATGTGTGATTTAGGGAGGTTTAAGTTGGTCCTCATTTCTTGTATTGAACAGTTAAGGTAAGGATAAATATCTTGGATTGTTTTATCTTTCAGTCTGGGAAAAGGGACTAAGTCCAGCATCTTATTGTTTATTTTTAAATTTGTTTTTATGAAGGGGTTGCAGTATTGTCATGGCTTGTCCAAGGTTCAAGAATTGAAAGAGTTTTTGCGCTAAGTTGATAGAATGTTTTAAGGGCTCTATAATGTTATAAGTTTGTATTTCTTTCTGATTCAGGAATGGAAGTGCTTTGTGAATGAAACCTAGAGCTTTAATATATCTAAAAATAGATTGTCACCCAAAGAGGAGACCAATTTTCCATTGACGGGTTATGTTTAGCTATTCTTAATATTCTGTTAGTGTTAATGATCGAGTAATACATTTTAAAATCTGGTAAATTTAGTCCTCCTTTGTTTTTGGGGAGTGTTTAATGTTGGATAGGAGATTCTGTTTTTTTTTTTGGTTTCCCATATAAATTTTGCTAGGAAGGTATGAATTTGTTTGAATAATTTATTATGTATTATTGTCTGTGATGTCATGAATATATACATTAGTCTTGGTAAAATGTTCATTTTGATTATTGATACTTTGGCTAAGAATGTTAGTTTTAGGTTGTTCCATCTTTTACAGTCTTGCATTATGTTTTGCCATTTAAGGTTTACATTGTGTTGGTAGAAGTCTTTGTTATTCTGGAAAAAGATGATTCCCAGGTATTTAGTTTCTTCTTTTAATTTTATTGTGTTTAACAATGGTATTAGTGATATGAGTTTGGGTGTTTTTAGGGGGAAATATTAGTTTTACTGAGGTATAGTTTGTAGTTAGACATAGTCGAGAAATGTTCAATTGCAACTATTATTTTGTTTATATCTGAATTTGGTGTAGTATGTATGTTCAGATCATCCGCAAATGCAATGAGGTATATTTTGAAGTTGTGTGTTGATGGAGGATTGTGGTATGTGTTTTGTTTAATGTATAGAAAGAGTGGTTCTTGGTATAGGTTAAACAGGAAGGGTGATAATGGGCATCTTTGTCTTGTTCCATTTTTTATTAGGATCCTATGTGACCAAGTTTTATTTATATATAGAGATGTGTATGGGTTGCTATAGAGAGTTTGGATGATCTGAATGAAGTTATTGGGTATATTAAAGTAGGGTAGTGTTTGGAGTACGAATTCTAGGTTAACCCTATCAAATGCCTTGTGGGCATCCACTACCATTGTGTAGATTTTGATATTGTATCGGTTAACGTAGGATATTAGTGCATCTAATGTTAATGTATTGTCACAAGTCTGTCTATGTTGTGTAAAACAGGATTGTTCTGGGGAGATGATTTTCTCTATCAGATTTTTAATTCTGTTTGCAAGTATAGAGGTAAATAATTTAGTATCTATATTTAAGAGGGAGATGGGTCTGTAGCTGTCGGGGTTTTTGGGGTTTGTGTGTTGTTTTAATATAAAGATGGTTTTAGAGGCATTAAAGTGGATATCATTTATTTTATAGTTTATTATGTAATTCAGTGTATAGTATAGTAGTTTGGCTATCAAGGGGGAAAATGCTTTGTAAAATTCTGATGTGAGTCCATCCGGACCCGGAGCCTTAGGCGCTTTTAAGTGTTTGATTGTTGTAATAATTTCACTGATGGATATCGGTTCAGTTAGTTTTTTTTGTTGGTCTAAATTTAGTTTAGGGAATTTCAGTTTTTGAAGGAAAAGAGTTCTAGCTTCCTTTGAGGTTTGTAGTGTTTGTGCTCCATATATTTGAGAGTATATTTGTTCATTTTTTGTATGTTTTTTGTCTCTGTAGTTTATTTCTGATATATTGGAAGCATTTTTGTGTTGGGAAATAACTCTGGCCAGAGCTCTAGATGGTATTTGAGCTTCTTCTGCGTGGCTAACATTCTGGCTTCATAAAAATATAGGTTCCTGGTTTCTAACATATATCGATCCCTTTGCAGTTTTAAATGTTCTGCTTCTGTTTGGTTCTTAGGGTTATTTATTAGTTCTTTTTCAAGATGCTCTATTTTCCCTTTCAGTGTATGCTCCTCGTTCAGTTGTATTTTTTTATAGTATGCTGCTTTTTTGATAGAAATCTTCTAATTTGTGCTTTGGTTGCAGCCCATTCTATGTCAGTTGGTACTTGGGAGTTAGTGATATTTGTAAGAACTATTTTTAGTATTGCTTCTGTTTCTTTTATTACATCCATTTTGGAAAGTAAATTAGGGTTTAATGACCAATTATGACCCCTATTCTCTAAATATATCTTTTTGTCCCAGTTAATGTTCAGTGTGATTTTGGAGTAATCTGAAAAGAACCTTGTATGTATAGTTACTGTTCGGTCCATGTTAATGAATATGTCAAAGATTAATATGAAGTCTATCCTTGACCACATTTTGTGTCATTGCGAATAGAATGTGAATTTCCCTGTTTTATCTTCACTGTTCCCATATTTAAAAGGGTAGCATAGTTTGAAATCTTTGAGTTCATTAAAGGCTAATGTGGCTTGTTTATTATGTGATTTGGTCAGATTAGATTTATCCTTTTCTGGGTTTTGATATGTGTTCCAGTCACCTCCAATCACTAGGTAGTGATCTTTAAATTGGTTTAAGGTTGGGTATAATGACATAAAAAAGTGTTGTTGGTTATTACAGGGTGCATAAACATTAAGTACCATTATAGGTTTTGGTATTGTAGGACTATTAAATGTTAAGTAACACCATCTTCCCTCCTTGTCAGCTTTGGTTTTAAGTATTTTTTCCTTAAAATGATTTT